>NW_017306784.1:588623-631448 GCF_000935625.1 Nanorana parkeri | reverse complement strand
TATACAATTTAGTGCTGCCAGAGCCCCACCTCATCCTGCCCACTGAAGAGGGGCGGAGCATTGACACGGTGCCCACATCAGGTGGGAAGTGATCTGCTGGTGTGTCCCGTATACCACCTGCATTGTATTCGGGGCATATACATTGTAAGCGGTGTATGGCCCCCCTGCGGCGTGAGGGCAGTCTTCCTCCTCTGGAGGACACCCCTAGGCTGTCTTTGTCTTTTGTTTTGTGCCTAGCGCCCTTATCCTGCAGGTGGCAATATTACCCTTGGGTACATGATCTTAGATCTGTTTCCTGTGTTCTTCAATGAACGGAGGGAAAAGGATTGAACGGTGCATGCAAAAATCCTATTTTTTTTAGTCATTGTCTTTAGTCTACATGTCTACATCTACATCTACTTTAGTCTATCTGTATTCATTTCAGCAGTGGTTGCATGTCATTTTTGGTAACAGTAAAACAGTGTGGTAAGTGGTTTTTATCTCCCTCCAAAGGTGCATGTGACAGGGTAACAACACTGGTAGACAGGGACAAAACTTCATAACCCGATAACAGAAAGTGCCTATAGATGTTCAAGGCAGGAACACCAGGTATTCTTTTATTGGAAGCTGTAGATTTTAAAATGACTTTTTTGATATTGCATAAACATGTTAAAGATTAAAGGAGAACTATGGGGTGAGTGAATTACACTAATCCCCTTAGTTAGAGCCGATGTGTGACATTGAAACCGTCACGTCGGCTCCATTGATTGGGAAGTGAGTGAAAACATACCAACGAACAGGGGAGGGGCAGGTACAGCAGGCTCTGCCTTTAAATAGGCAAAGCCAGCTGTCAACCAGCCAGTGGGGTGTATCAACAGTATTGTCGGGGTCCGTCCCGGGTGCGGCGCTCTCAGCATATAGTGGGCAATAGCAGTATATGTCCTCCCGTGACCCTGAGGAGAACTATAAAAAAAAAATGTTGCCCCATAGTTCTGCTTTAAGTAGAGAATTAGCATTTCCTGCCATTGGTCAAGGCAGGGACTGATTATATCCTGTGACGTCAGGGTTTTCTAAATGCATTATACTACACTCTGATTCTTCATTAAAACTGATTAAACATGTAGTCTTTGTACTACTATCCTGTTTGATATTTTCAAAGTGGTGTTCAAGTTTTCTATAATGTGACTCTGACATCTAGTGGTCATTTACTGCATTGTAATATATATATTTCAAAGCCATTCTTTTTTATATGAGGAGTAGATAATGTAAGTCGTAAGATGACACATTGTCTAATAAAACAAAAATCTTAAACATTAAAAACATTGAACTGTATAAACAGGTAATGATGGAAACATATTATTTAGAGAGGCTGCTGTTCTGAAGATTTTGAATGACACTAAACTCAGGAGTTAAATCTTAAAAATACATTCAAGTACCAAGTAGCTGTTAACAAAGATGTATCTTATTTGTGTATCACTTGGCTGTAGATCCTCAAATCATCTCTGAATTTATGCAGGCACTGTCCTTCCTTCTGTAGGGTGACTACTTTTGTTCCACTTGTGTGTTGCAAAGTAGCCACCACTCTAAGCTTGTTCCTGTGATGGACTACAATCTCAATACAAATTAGTAAACTAAACGAGAGATTGGAGTCCATCACAGGAGCGAGCTTCATATATTCAGAAGATAGGTTGGAACGTGATAAAACACAATGGCTCAAGTAAGGCTGCTCTCAACAAAAATGGGATGTCCCACATGCAAGGGAATCCAGGATTTAGGATATACGCATATATACACTGAGTGGCCAGATTATTATGACCACCCAATCAGTGCTTCGTTGGGCCACGAGATAAGTTTTGCGTAACCTGCCAGCCGCTGGATACAGTGCACACGCTGTATGCAGCTTTTGACATGTTCCGCTATTAGCGTAGCAGCAAAACTGTGGTCTCAGGGGGGCTGTGCAGGATCTGTGGTGGGCTCTGCAGGGTCTCAGGGGGATTTTCAGGATTTGTGGTGAGCTCTGCGAGGTCTATGGTGGGCAGAGCCCACAACAGATCCTGCACAGCCCTCTGAGACCCTGCAGAGCCCCCCACAGATCCTGCACATCCCCCTGAGGCCCTGCAGTCTGCAGGGTCTTAGGGGGGCTGTGCAATATACGTAATGGGCTCTGCCCACCATAGACCTCACAGAGCCCACCACAGATCCTGCAAAGCCCCCCTCCTGCAGTCTGCCTGATCTCAGGGGTCTGTGCAGGATCTGTGGTGGGCTTTGCGGGCTGCAGAGCCCCCTACGGATCCTGCAAAGCCCCCCCACAGATCCTGCAGAGACCCGGCAAAGCCCCCCACAGATCCCCCCTGAGACCCTGCAGTCTGCCGGATCTCAGGGGGGCTGTGCAGGATCTGTGGTGGGCCTTGCAGGCTGCAGAGCTCCCTATGGATCTTGCAAAGCCCCCCCCACAGATCCTGCAGAGACCCGGCAAAGCCCCCCACAGATACCCCCTGAGACCCTGCAGTCCTCCGGATCTCAGGGGGGGCTGTGCAGGATCTGTGGTGGGCTTTGCAGGCTTCAGAGCTCCCTATGGATCTTGCAAAGCCCCCCCCACAGATCCTGCAGAGACCCCCTGAAATCCGGCAAAGCCCCCCAGAGATACCCCCTGAGACCCTGCAGTCTGCCGGATCTCAGGGGGGGGGCTGTGCAGGATCTGTGGTGGGCTTTGCAGGCTGAAGAGCCCCTTACAGATCCTTCAAAGCCCCCCACAGATCATACAGAGACCCCCTGAGATCATGCAATCTGATGGATCTCAGGGGGGCTTTGCAAGATCTGTGGTGGACTTTGCAGGCTGCAGAGCCCCCCTACCGATACTGCAAAGACCCCCACAGATCATGCAGAGACCCCCTGAGACCCTGCAGTCTACAGGATCTCAGGGGGACTGTGCAAGATCTGTGGTGGGCTTTGCAGGCTGAAGAGAACCCTACGGATCTTGCAAAGCCCCACACAGATCCTGCAGAGATTCCTGAGACCCGGCAAAGCCCCACACAGATACCCCGAGACCCTGCAGTCTGCCGGATCTCAGTGGGGCTGTGCAGGATCTGTGGTGCGCCTTGCAGGCTGCAGAGCCCCCTAAAGATCCTTCAAAGCCCCTTGGATCCTGCAAAGCCCACCAAAAGGTATTGCACAGCCCACCTGTGACCAGGCCCGGCGCTACCGCAAGGCAAGTCAGGCAGCCTTCCTCCTCCATCACGGTCTCTGCTCTTGCCTCCGCCGTTGTAGTCTTCGGCCCCGCCTCTTCCATCTCCGCCCCATCTCCTCTGTCTCCCAGGCTGCCGGTTTCTGTGCAGCCTGGCTGCCTAAATGTTTTGGGAACCTGGAATCTGCCGCCCGAGCCAAACGCCTTGTTTGCCTCGCGGCAGATACGCCCCTGCATACAGTCCAATAAGAGCATCAAACAAGATAGTACAAGGGTCCAAAAATGTTTAATAATAGAATGGGTTCACAAACAACAGCAAAGCACAGCCAACACATTTGGGGGGTTCAAAGACCCCCCTTCTTATTCAGGGCTTAAATATGATAGGTAATATATATATATATGACTCAAAAACTAGCACAAATCACCAAGGGCTAATTAATTGCCATGTAACATATAGTCAACATCAGTGGATCAGCAAAACTCTGCTGTGTGTTTGGGAGACACAATCAGATTACTATTACACACAAGGGTGGCTCCATTGGACCTTGCAAAGGAAAGGAAACACCCTAAAATAGGATATCAGGGCCAGTGCTCAGAGGATCAGCTATATCTGCAGGAAACTAAAACTTTTAGGGCCAATTCACACAATCTGTGTTGGAGCTGCGCTGGCCGTTGTTTTCAGCACAGCCCCAATGCAAACGAAGGCAATATGCAATATGGAGGGGTTCGGTTGACACCACTGTGATGCAATGGGAACGCGGTGGTGTGGACTGAAAAAAAGGATGGCATGCTGTACTTTTTTTTTCAGTGCAGCGGGATGCGATGTGGTACAACTGCCTCACACCCTGCTGTGCCCGTTTCAATAAAGTTCTAACAAATAGAAAAAGGACACCACACACCAGACGCTGCGCTAAGCCCAGCGGTCCTAGCAACCAGTGACTGCAGAGGAGAGGACCCTTGATGTCATTGATTGCTAGGACTGCTAGCATCCTGAGCACTGAAGAGTAACTGACACGGACCGATCACCAACCTGCGCTGGGTTATGGCTGGCAGTGGATGCACAGGCCTTGGAAACTGGCGCATACACTGTCAGCCAACCATAACCAAGGGCAAGTTGGTGATTGGTCCATGTCCAGACCACGGGCCGAATAGGGACAGACAAAGGGCCGAATACAGGGGCTGCAAAATTACTGAATCTGCACTGATGCTTGGCAAAGGCCTACTCAGTACAGGATGCAAATCCCAATTTCCTGACAAAAAACTCATTCACCCCCTCCCCCAACAAAAACATTTCACTAGACATTGCTTAGAAATGTTGGATAATTACATAACACATTTGGCTGCTGGAAATGAGCTCTTGCTGCCTCTGTTGTGCTTATTTGGTCTGGTTTCATCAACGTGAAAGAAATGTGTGATTTTGCTGCTGTCTACTTTTTTCCGTGAAATATCATTTCAGCAATATTAGAGTAGCCATTTCTTTGCCAGGATTGACCATCTCCAGCAGAAAGGAAAAACAGAGATGAGAAGAGAAACAGGCCTTAAGTTGTCAATCCTTTCTGTTTATGGTCAGTATAACAGTCCTTGTTTTATTGTATCCACTTCTTTATGGATATGGTCACACAACAGATTCTTGAGATTGAATTGGATTACGTTACCTAGTGTACATTTTCTGTGGCCATAGAGAACAACACTTTTGAAGCTTGCTTGAACCTATTATAGCAAGAAGACTTCAATATTCACTTTGTAAGTACTGATCGCCATACCGGAATACAGAGATTGATGGCCTATTGGAACTCATTAACCAGCAATTTGATCTTTGCCCCTATGCCAAAGTATTATGTTGAAATCAAGGTGGAAGAGCATCCTTAACAGATTTGATTACATGGAGGGAAGAATTAAACTACAAGCAATAGCAATGTCATAAGGACAACTGTTAAAAATGATAAAGGGAATCTCAGTATATTGGTAGAAAAAAGTAGTTTCCCATAGGAAGAAAATAATTGTATATGCACAAGCTCATACCTCTCCAGGTGTATTTATGCCTAATACTCTTTTGGCATAACTGCGAACACTGCATTCATGGCCAGCAGGAACACGCTCTTCTGGTTTATGCTGTATCTGTATCTCTTCATTGAGAACAAGAAATTGGTAGTCTGTAAAGTGTACAACAAGACGTTGACAGATCACACTGTTCCAATTATATCCGACAGGGAAATTTTCAAACATCAGGGTTTTCTCTACGCCTAAAGAGTTCCTGAAAAATACTGCTCTCATTGACATAACCTGGAAAAGCAAACTGTAGTTGCATAGCATCATACAAGATTTACAACATTATTACAACTTAATTTTCAGGCAAGCAGTTTAGGCAAAAACAGACTTAAATATCTGCTACCCACTGTAATATAGTTTGTTAAGCTTTTCCATGTTCCGCTGCCATGAAGGAAAAATTGCATCAGCTGATGCTACTGTTGAGCTTTCTTGTTAAGCCGTTATTGGCTCTTATAAAAGAATCTCTTGAAGAAATGGTGGTAGGTAATTTCTCTGATTGTTACTCAAAGTTTAATAACATAATGCAGGTGTGGGCAACTTCAGGCCTCCAGCTGTGCTTTATTTACAAATGCACAGATGCCTCTGTGTCTGAGAGTCATATCTGTAAAGGTGCCCATACACCTTACAATTATCGGACGATTTCCGTATGCGATCGACTTTTCGGCCGATAATCGTATGTGTGCATTGCAGTGTCCGACCGACAGTACTGTACAATCGTACGACTTTTGACGGTCAGGCATGTTTGAAAACTTTGCTAGATCGTACGATTTTCGCAAGGTTGCTGGCGTTTCCGTCCGTCAAAAGTCGTACGATCTACACTGCGCTTGCGCTAACGAGAATAGGGCAAATCAATTACCGCATTTCGTCCAGGTGTTTTTTTCGTTAATTACGGCTAAATTAATCTTGCGATCATCGGGGCAGGATGGGGCTGCCGTATAAAAATCGTACGACTATTCGATCATCGGACGAAAAGATTCGTCCGATAATCGTAAGGTGTATGGGCACCTTAACTGTCAATCTTGCAATGCCCCATGGGACTTCAAGTTCCACAAGAGCTAGAGGGCCAGTGTTGCCCACCCCATACTTAATGTAAACGTCTAGCAATTGGCTCAGAAGTAACATACTGTATTGGGGTTATAAGTGAATGCTGTCTGTACATTTTCCCTTATTCTATTGTTACAGAACAAGTTTGCACCTGTTAATGTTATTGTTATGTGTTATACCTTGAAAAAACTGCTAGCAGTGGGAGATATATTTGTCACCGTTACTGAATTTGACATACAATTTTTAAAAATGAACCATTGAGAAAAGACTTATGGTGTAATGCAGGGGTATTGAATTAAGATTCAAGGAGGTAAAATTTTATTCGACTGGAGATCCGAATCATGGTCCAGACAGAATAGTAATATAGTCTGGACTGCTGTCCGCCATTTAGGTTGCATTCATAGCAGCAGCTTCACTACAATGCACAGCTGCTGGTATGTATTCCCAGGCACTGTGTTGATGCACCGATCCTGATATATTTGTAAAAAATGTTTTGTTACAAATGTATTGAAATATCATGAGAGATATTTAATTAAGTTCTATGGGCACAGCGAGGTGTGATGCAGTTGAGGCCTGCACTACGAAGTCAAGCTGAGGCGAGCCTGTAACGTGCCGACCGTGTTTGGATGCAAGAAGGATTGTGTTAACCTTCTATTTGAGACTGCAGTCATTGATGCAGTTTATATTTGATTTTATGTAAGTAGATTTTTAATAAATGTGCTCTTTTATACCATGATTGATACCACTATGGAGCCTTCTTTTTATTCCTAATATGCACCTGGAACTCTGAGGGATAAACACACATAGACCCTGGAAGCTTTGGCATAATCGTCTGGGCAGACACGATTCAGTGGATCGTTACCAAGGAGGAGGAAGTGTTCTCTTGTATTCCAGCTTTGTAGCCGTCTGGGTCCTTCCCGCCCTATTAAGTGAATGGGGATTGACATTGTTTGACCTTACTCCAAGGTCTACATATAAGGTGAGCAGCACTCTTGTGGGTGATCAGTGATCAGTAATTGTTGAAGTAATTGTTGAACTTCTCACATTGCAGCTGTAGATGCACCTTTTAAACTTTATTCATTTTTTGGACACTCCTATTTAACACGTTTCTTTGCACATATTGTGTACACTTTATTAAGAAAGATTTCATGTATTGCTGTGAATTTATATAATGTAGAATTGTATTACGTTCACTTTTATGTGACACATATTAATTAGAGATCCCTAGGGCAGGAAATTGTTGCTTCTTGAAGTTTGATTTTTCAGGATTGACATCCATGTTGGAGGTCACCTTCCCCTAAGGACCGTCTGTGTTTGAAAAATGGCATTGATAAAAGACATTCTGATAGTTTTATGTAGTCATTGATGAGAATGCCTCCATACAGTGCTTAAAAATATTTGTTGCCCTTCAAAGTTATTTATTAGATTTTCAATATCTGTGTCTCCTCTCACAGAGGTACTCTTGCTTAGCATTTATAAATATTTGTAATTTTGAAAAAATCCAGATATAAGAAATTACTGCGTATCTAAACAGGAAATAAAATGTACACTGTACATGTTGTGACCAATAAGATTGGTGTTGTGCTATAAATACCTCAAACCCCTAATGCCTCTGATTATTGTTAAAGCAAGAGATATGAGCAAAATAGGGTATTATTGTTTTTTCCAGAAAACCTTATTTTTTTTAATGGATTGGGCCAGAACTGGTCCAGGATAATCTTCTAATGAGACCCACGTAAAGAAAACATGAACAAAAATTTGCAGCACGTTATTTCCGGGTGATTCCACAAAACCTTTATCTCTTCTATGATAACATTTTATACTTGGGATACCTATCATGTTAGATTGATGATCATTGCCATTTGCTGTGTCTGGAAAAAAATCATACATTAGGACTGGTCTTTTATTGCTGGTATTTTAATTATATTCTCTGACCACTGTAGGTATCCCACATTTCAAGGAGTATTAAATACCTGCTCTCCACTGCTGAGCCATGCCATTTATCAGACTGGCTTGTACATCACTTCAGGACATACAAGCCGAAGGAGGAACCACATCACTCATCAGGGGAGCAGGCCTTTGACACACCTGAAAGTGTTGTATATCTGCATTGGCCAGTAATGCATCAAAGTTATTACACAGTGGCTTCCCAAAAGGTTACAATATAGCATCTTCTTATAACCCAGTATATATGCTATGATGAAGACAGGATCTGACCATGAAAATAATGAATAGTCTGTCCACTTTCCATCTTTAATTTAGACTACCATTATGCTCTAAGGCCAGACCTTGTCTTCAGCTCAGCATATGTGTCAGGCTGAAAAAGAAAAAGCGCTAAGTGAGTAAAGCAGACTGCACAATGATTAGTGAGATGTATATTGCACAAAGATACATAGTTATATGCCTTTTATTGGTATGATGACTGGGGATTTATTAGTATTTATAATTTCAGTAATAGTTTCTCTATAGAGGATGGATGGTAAAAGGGACATATTTTTCTATCATTTGCCGGAAATAAGCCAGGCGGTGCACGGAGGTGCATGTGAGTTTCCCTCTTCTTCCCCAGAATGCATTGCTCAGTGCCTAAGTGGCAAATTCCCAACACCATCATGTAGGAGCAGGGCAAAGGGACCTTAGTCAGAGCTTACACTATGCTAAGTGTTGGGTCAGAACTAACACCAGAGTTTTGCAGAGGGTACCAGTGAGCAAATGAGGTGGTGAGGAAGTATGTGGAATAATTATCTCACTTATAAATATGTCTGTGTCTTATTTATTTAATATGTAAGCAAGTGCTTACAACCCTCCCTGCTCTAAAGTGAACCTATGACATGGTCCTGAATGGGAATAGAATTAAATCATCATATAATATAAATTAACATTACAGTATATAGATAGCAAGAGAAACAGTGCTAATGTGCTTAGTCAAATTCCTCAATATAGTGTCTATAGATAATCAGTCAACTAAATGAACTACGTAGCACAAAATATTACAGAACAGAAATACAGATTCTTTATGGTATTCGGTGATAGAATTATTTCTGACAGAAAGAAACATTTTTTTTTTAGCTTCTTCTCATCTCTTCTTTGTATCTCATGGTGTTTAGAGGAGTCCTGTTTCTATGACTGTGTCATCAAATGCTGGGTAAAGATCCCTAATGCTCTGACACGTGGCTTGCATCTGCAACGAGTGTGTCCGAATCTGTATCAGAAGGGTATCCCGATGGCTTGATGCACTACCCGTAGAATTCTGCCTGTGTGAATGAGGAAGAGGGACCCGTGGACACAATTGGGGACTGCTGTAGAACATATAGATCCAAGGGTTACTACAACTACTTAGGCAGGCCAGCAGCATAGTGATGGTAAATGCAATGTCTGAAGAATCTGAGTAGAAAAAAGGACAACACAAAAAGGTTAGAGGCATGTGATAATACATTAGACATAGCTTTTTTTAAGTGCATTGTACACAGACCTGCATTTTAATGTAATATGAGAACAAACACTCCTTGTAAAAATGTTGTAGTTATAAAACATGACTTTAAATATGTATGTTACAAAATTAAATTATTTTATAGAAACATATTAGAATGTTACTGATTCCTAAAAACCTTTTAGAATTTTCAGACCCTTCTATTCTACTGAGGTATCTCTAACATGTCATGGTATAAGACATACAGATTTTTTTACTCTTTGTTTGCCAGTAATATGCCTGAGGTGTCTACGAGAAATAGATCAACAATACTGGTACTTTCAGTAGGTCATATCATTGAAATAATAGTTATATCCAATAGGTCATGTCAAGATTTAATGTATAATGCTTTATTCACTACTGAAAAGTAAACCACAAAGTACCATGAAAACAATTTTGT
Source organism: Nanorana parkeri (assembly GCF_000935625.1). Lineage (NCBI taxonomy): Eukaryota > Metazoa > Chordata > Amphibia > Anura > Dicroglossidae > Nanorana > Nanorana parkeri. The sequence goes on along the minus strand of NW_017306784.1, from coordinate 621,326 downwards.
GCATACAGTTGCTTCTTGATGTTAACATAATTCTCAAAAGCCATTACAAGTCATCATTCTCATACTATTTTTTTTAGATTGATAAAGAAACGCAGGCACTTTTTCAATTTACCAGGAAAGAAGTGGCATTTTAGGAAAACAAACAGGGAGCCTATAGGCCTAAGCTGGAAATTGCAGGGAGTCTCTGAGGCCCCTTTCAGACGAGTGGTCCGATAAGGTCCGCCTAGCAGTTCTTCAAACGGATCTGATCAGAAAGTCCAATGTTAGTCTATGGGCAGCCAGATCTAAGCAGATGTGCGTCTGTTAACATTTGATTGCCTCCAACTCTGTCTAGGTCCAGGAAACAAAAGTTTTGGCAGACCTAATGTCTGACTCCCCAAAGACCTAATGGGTCCAGTAAGTTCACTTTTTCCTCCATCACAAGCTAGAGGAAGAAAATTAAATATTGTCACCCCTTGATACCATGACTTCATGATAATATCGCATTTTTTGGACTCTATGGGGGTGATTTACTAACCTAAACACACGCACGCACCAGGTGCGTGGGATTTTTACACAGCAAAACGTATTTATCAACCAAAAAGTCTCTATAAGCATGTTTCCACTAATGCCATATATGGAAAAATCATGCACATGATGCATATATAATGCTGCTTCACAGTTTAGACAAAAATGGTTAGCTCATGCATTTACATTCCTGCATTCATCAACGCAAGCAACACAATGTAGAGCTAATTTACACAACATCACCTTGCAATTCAGGGCAGGGCTTTGCACAACACACCTGCTGGGTGTGTACACACTACAAAGGTGTTTAGATTCCACCCATAGATCATGCTGGGAACACACTACAGAGGTGTATACATGTTCGTGGTGTGTTTATAAGGTTAGTAAATCAACCCCTATATGTTCATTGGATAAGTGATCAATATTGCTGGTATCTATATAAGGGAGGTCATAAGTATATGCTATAATATGAAGGAAGGATCACTGTTTTAGGTGTTCTATTATGCAAATTCAGTTTTTCCTTTTATCTTTTGTATAAAATAAAGATGTCATTTTAACTTACTCTTGTGCAATATCAGTAGTGTTTTCAATACCTTAAAAGCTCTCATTTATGCTGTATTAGTATATAGAAGAAAAAATTGGATGGCAGCACCTGTGTGAGAACAGTTTCAGAACAGTCTGTAAGAATAACTGTGAATAAAGATGTAATCAGCACACCAGCACAACAGAATTTATTGATAGATGTCACTCAGAATATCAAGGTCTTTTGGGGCCGCACAGGGTCCCCTTCATCAGGCTCAGAGTAGACATTGATGTCTTCTGTCAATAAATGGATTTGCACTGACCTAAATTCTGGGGACATGATTTTGATGTACAAAATGTTCAGTGATGATGGCAACATCAGCACTAAACGGTTTACCGTAAACTCCCTAACAAGGACTAGAGCTCACCACCTAAAATTGGTGTAGAAAAGATTTATCCACAAAGGGAGTAGGGGTTTCTTTTCACTTAGAGCAGTTACATTTTGGAACTCTCTGCCGCAAGCAGTGGTATCTGCAAAGAATATTGATTTTTTCAAAAATTAATTAGATACCATCCTAAGAGACCATAACATACAGGGGTACAGATACTCTTAAATACTAGACCACACAGGGACTCATATACACATGCACACGCAAAGGTTGAACTTGATGGACCTGTATCTTTTTTCAACCTCAAATACTATGTAACTATGTATGTAAGGATGCCAGAACCACTTTCTAAGAAAATCAGGAAAAACAGATTCAGCCTATAGCTTTTTTCCCCAGTCTCTTACCAGGGAATGGTTTAAACGTACAAGGAATTCTAGAAAGGTATAAGAAATATAACATGAGTTTCCTACACCTTAAAAACAATCTGTACTTCAAACTTACAGCATATATTTGGACCTGGTGCTGTGGCCTGTTTCTTTGTGAAAATGTCTGCCGTCATCCTGCCATGTCAGTTTGTATCTCTTCCTGGTACCTTTTCTAGCACCTTTTCTTTTATCTGTACGCGATTATAGTTTGTGTCTCTGCGATCTTTTTACCCAAACCTTATTTTAGCAATCTATCATAGAATTTAGGGAGTCCCTGGCTGTTGGTCCAGTGTATTATTGTGTGCATTTCTAAGTCTGATTCCCATTTTATGTATTTAGTAGGGTTTACATATCATTAACCATACATCTGAAAAATCTGACCTGCTAAATCACAATTAAATTCTCTTTGGTTCCCTTTGGTCTCTTAAATATAGTATAGGAGTACAGTTCCCTGTCCCTCTGCTATGGAGAAAATTATGCATACAAGATCCATTCCGGTGCCTTATGGGCCCAAGAAAATTGCATTTATAAAATGAATGAGACCTAGATAATTGGACAGCCTCAGCCAGGTACTTTAATACCAGCTAAGTAGATGCTCTGACATTTGCTACAATACTGAATACTATTATACTCAAGCAGATTGGTGCAAGCAATATATGTACATTCATGACATGTACGTGTTATTAAATAAATATATATATAAATATATATATATATGCATAAAGGAATAAGTAGCAACCGAAGCTGTATCCCAATTTATAAAATGGGACTTTTCTTAAAATATTCTAAACATCTCATTGAAAGTCAGGCATTACAGTAAATTTAAAAGAAGGATGGAGCTTTAAAACTTTGAGTAGGAGAATCCCTGAAATTAATTTAACATTTTAAGGAGTTAATAGAGTTAATAGATCATGTGTATGCTATATGTTTGTGAGATAAGGTGCAATTTGTGCTGATGTTATTATTGTTATTATTATTATTACCAAAATATGTTGCAATTAATGTGTATGCAATTTGATCATATTATGGCTATATTAAAGTGGTTGGACTGGCTCTTATAATTTTAATTTAGAAAGAAATATAAGCACAGACAATACTGACAGCATTTGTCATATGTTCAAATTGTATATATAAGCACACCTTTATATTAAGTTTTGGATAGGGAATGCTTAAAACACCTGTCAGTTTTTTGCTGTCTGTGTCCAACTGGGGAGATTTCCCTTCAATTCCTGTCAAAATGATGCAACAAGTAATGTGAGGAAATCCACAGAGTAAGTGGAATTCCCCTCTTGGACAGTTAACACTGTGTCAATTGTCCCCATCAGAAGATTTATCCTCAGCTCATGCTCTAATGACAACTGAAAATATTGGATTTTTGCTAACTTTCTGTCTTAGGGTCTTAATCCTTCCATGCTCTATCCAAAAAGAAAATTGCTATACATAGATTTTTAGTGAAAAAAACACAACGTATACTGTATTTGCAGAGTCAAGCATATTTTCAAATACACGCCACAAAAACCTAAAAAAAAGTATATACATGGTCCATTATAATTTCAATACTCCTTGATGGTGTCTTTAGAGGTAAAGGTTAATATAAATCAGATCTGATGATATTTACTAGATTGTGCAAACTTAACACAAGCATACTATAATCATATAATGCTTACCGTCATCTGGAGCATTTTCATCCCATACAGACCACATCTGAACACTGAAGAAAGGTGTCCAGCATATAATATATGAAAGAACAATGACAAAAGTCATCTTTACTGTTCTGATCTTGGCTCTGGAAATAGTTTGTACACTGCTTACTCTGGAGGGCATCACCTGCCTATGTCTTGATGTCTGAATCTTCCCTTTCAGGTTCTTGCATATCTCACAGCAAATTAAACTGTAGCATACTACAAGGATTCCAACGGGCACAACAAATAAAGAAACGGTGGTCCATGTGATGTAGGCTTTAGCACCCCATGGATATCTAAAGTCAGCCCAGCAATCTATAATTCCTGTGTTATGATCAATTTCCCTTATAGAGAAAATGAAGATTTGAGGGAGACTTAAAAGGCAACTGATAATCCATGTAGTCCCAATCATGATATAAGCATGTTGTGTTGGCTGTTGCAAAGTTTTTAGTGGATGACATACTGCAATGTATCTGTCTATAGTCATCATCATGAGCATGTAAGTAGACGCAAACATGCTCATCACTTGAGTATATTTCACAGTCCTACAAAGAAAGTCAGAGCCAATGAATCGAAAAGTAATGTCCCAGATCAACTGGGGTAAAATCTGAAACAGGGCTACTGCCAAGTCAGTGATAGCAAGGTGAACAATAAAGAGATGCATCCTGGTCATCTTTTTCACTCTTCTGTATATAGCAAGCAATACTCCGGCATTTCCTATCATTGTGATGGTCAAAATAATACTCAAGACTGCCACTTCAGCCTTAGCTAAATCTTCATCTCTCAAGTCTGAAGAATTCACAATATTGTAGAATTTCACAGACGAATATAGGGGGTAGGGGTCCATATCCACAATGGTACTGTTAAAATTAGAATTCATATTTCTGTAAGTAATAGAAGAGTGTGCGCCCAGCGGCTATATAGAGTCGTAGAATGTTTTCCTAAATGCCTACAAACTTCAGTCCAGTTTAAATATGTTTTTTTTTAAATGCTATTTTACCTCTACTGCTGTAGTCCAAATTGAGGGTTACCATCAAACATTATATAGTAAAATGGAAAGTTCGGATGAATGCGTAGTTTCCAATAATGTGATACCTTTTGTAATGTTCCTTGCTAATGTTTCTTTGCAGAGTTGGCTTGAGCTGAATGAGTAGAAATTTCGTAGAGCAAAATTGGATGTGTAGGTCCAGTAATATACTGATGTCACAGTTGAAGAATGTATTTCTTCTGAATTGCTGGTAATTCAAAAAGGTGACTGATACTTAACAGTCAGCGGCAGTCTGTAGTTATTGAAGAGAACAAAACCAGCATCAGTATGAAGTGCAGGTGTTAGTCTAAAGCACAACCCAGGTAACCATGCCTCTATTAATTTACTTCTGTCTGCTCTCTGTCCCTATCTCTTTGACATCACAAAACCAATTATGTCAGATTCTATGGAAACACCAATCGGGGAATACAGAATGGAATTCAATACAGAGCTATGAAAACACAATGGGGTATAAGTTGTTCATTTTCAGTTTACAATAAGAGATTATAGTATTCCATAACTTCTAATACGATTATTAAAATGAGGGTAATTTGTTTATATTTTTATTTGACAAGTTTAACATTACAATATTATCCATTACACATGAATATGTCGCGGCATTATGGCAAGTGCTAAGCGAAGTCAGTAGCATTCTTGTTCCTCAGGTGACAGCCATGGAATGAAACAGAATAGTAGAAAGCCAAAATTGCATATATTGCAGAGTGAGTCACAAGAGAAAGGCACCCTCTCTACAATGTTTTTTTGCAACTGGGGCAAATCTAGGCATATTTGAAGACTAAAAGTGTATGTAAACCCAAAAAAACAATAATGTAATATATTGCAGCTTGCCACTCCTTCAATGTGGTGGCTGCATCAGTTTTCTTTAAAGTTTTTTTTTCCCCTTTATTTTCACCTTGTGATCCGGCCAGTAACACACTTTCTGTTAGAGAGCCTGAACTTTATGGAGGAGGACTGGCTTCATTTTTGGACAGCAGCATTATCATCTGTGGAGAGGTTGGTTTCAGATGCTCTAACAGATTTCAATGGACTAACAAATTAAATCCAAAACCCAGCTAATACTTTTTAAGCAGTTAAAGTAACAGTTTTTTTTCCTTTTGTGATAAAAGTTTTAAATGGTTTATCTCAGTCCTCAGTCTGCCACTTTTGTTGGACAGTGTGGACTGTTACAGGAGGATGAAAAATAACAGGCAAACTGGCCAGATCACCAGGTGAAAAATAAAGAAAAAAAAACAACTAATGCAACCACATTTAGGGATTGTTAAGTTGCAAATATATTAAAATGTGTATATTTTTTATTGAAAATTATGCACAATACAAAGCATTAAAGAACATTCTGTGCCAATGATAGAACCATAGAGTATCAATTAGAAAACATAAAATAATGGCACAATCATTATCTAACAAACTGGGGAAAAAATCTATTGCTGTGTTGGCAGGACAGATATTTTATAATGATCCAGGAAGAAGTTATCTGCAGATAGAAAATAAAGAGTAGGCCGCAGGACTACTTTATATGTCCTCAAAGGGAGGGTCTGCGCTGGGCAATCCAAGAAAAATAAAGAAATAAGGACAAACGCACACCAGAACAAAAACCTTGTACTTTTTTTTTTAAAGCTGTAGCTGCAGATTTCTGGTTGGAATGTTCATTCGCAGTGTGGTAAATGGTACTTGTGTGACGTGACTTGGTGCCTGAGCAAAGATGTCTATTACTATGCATTTGGAAACTATTCCTGGGCCTACTAATTTAGTTGGGGTAAAGCAAAAATCAAGACCAGTCTGAGTCTTAACCAGAGACAACCAATAAAAGCAAATATTTGATGATGAGCTAGGAGACGCCAAAAGTAAGTTGAACCACAAGAAGAAGCCAGATTTGAAAACACAATAGCAACCTAGCAGGTGAGAATATAGACACCTCTGATCTGGAACTCACTGACTGCCCTGAACCCAATTTTAGCTGTACTGATTAAAGTGAGGTACAGAGCTGCAGTGTGATCATGCTACTGTGCTAAATATTATACAGCATATGACAGGAGTGATCATCTAGGCATAGCAGACTAGAACACCAAGAACAGCAAAATGTAAAAACAGATTATTAAATGGCCCAATCATGGCCACATGGTAATGATTGGCTTTGATTTTGATTTGCTTTCTACTGTCTTTCTATTCAAAAGGTTGGCATACACTTTACAAACCGCACAAGACTTTTGTCTTGCGAGGGTTGTAAAGTAATTTAAAAAACATACGATCTGCCCATCTTGGACAGGCAGATCGTACTTGCGATCATCGCAAGCCCACCCCTGAGGGGTCGGCTTCCGATGACTGCAATGAGGGGTGGGCTTCCGATGACTGCAAACGGGCAGTGTGCACGTGCGCACGCCGGCCCTTCGGCAGTTGTTGAACAAGCAGGCCACTATTCTCATCGGGTTTTCCAGCCTGCTTGTTCGACGGAAGACGTGTGACCGTACAGTAGAAACAGTCGCATGCCTTCCATACACTTTGAGATTATCGTACGATCGCAGGATTTCCCGTGATTATTGTACGATAATCGTACAGTGTACGGGCACCTTAACCCTCTTTTTTTTTTTATTATGCTTGTCTGTTTCCAATGCTGACTTCCAGCCTAACCTTAATTAGAAGCTTTCTTGCAGCCAAAAGCATGCCCACGATCAAGGAATCTGATCTTTATCTGTTAGAGCCTGAACCATGGGGTATTTCTCCATGTTCTTGTGCAATAAAGGATTAACTTAATCTGTGCAGATATAAGTAGTGTTTTTAGTTTTGCACAGAAATAGATTAACTGACAGCAGGCAAATGTGTGAAAAGGACTCATCACTCTTGGCTGGACCAGAGTGGACATTGTTAATTCAGTCAAGCCCAGTCAAATCAACCCTCCTACCTGGTGTAAAATTACCTGTCAGTCAAACACCCAAATATCCAGACCTGAGAGAGGGATTCAATCCAGATTAATTAAATTAACCTCTCCCACCTGTCTTTGTACCCTCCTGCCACAGACACTCAAATTACCAGGCAAGACAAAAGTACATAATTAAACAGCTAACATTACCTCTTCCACGTGTCTGTGTAGCCCCCATTACCCCCTGGAGCCAGGACGATTGCAATGCTCTGGAAATGGATTTAAAATGCTCAGCTTAATCCCAAGAAAAAAGACTTTGTTCAAACAATGTTTCTACAATAGATCTGTGTTGCAGCCAGATCTCCCAGGATATGTGGCAAAACACTCATCTAAAGCTACAGTCTTGCTGGAACCTCTGCTTGCCTACCTGCCTGCTTCCATGCTTGCCTGAGAAAGTCCATAAGAGTGCTCTTATGGCTACAACTGAAAGTGTAGCTGGGCAAAAAGGTTAGTGTAAAAAAAAAAAAAAGTGTTTAAAAATTAAAGTAACATATAAGAAAAATAAAAAAAAGTCCCCTGCCCCCCATGTTCACACACATATACATGCAAAAACGCATCTGTGCGCCCAAGTGCTAAAACAACAACTGTGCTACACATGTTACATATCACTGCGGACGTTGGAGTGAGAGCAATAATTTCAGAGCCATTAATCACTGTTAGCACTAAACTGATGAGCAGTAAAAGCGTTTAAATCATCACCTATGGGAAATTTTGGGTATTGAAGTTTTTTGCGGTTTCACGGGCGAAAGCAATTTTAAGGCTTGACATCTGATTTTTCCAAAGAATTGGGTATTGTATGCTGTTTCTGTGCACTAAATTTTATTTGTTTATTTTATCCTAAAAATACTGGTTTGATAAACATTTGCGCAAATACCGTGCAACATAAAAAATTGCAACTAGCATTTTTTTTATTCTACAGGGCTTCTGCTTTTAGAAAATATATAATTATTTGGGGGTTTGAAGATGTTTTCTAGCCAAAAATGAATATTTTATCATGTGTGTGCAAATAGTAAGAAATTGCTCCGGAACGCAACGTTGCTCTTCAATACCTGAAGAGAAGAATTATAAAAAAAATTAAATTCTACTATTTTTATTAATCATGTAATCAAATGTATAATACAACTTTACATGTCCTGTTTAGATCAATGCCTAACACAGTACATTACAATAAACATAAAGACATAGCCATCTCTGCAAGGTATATATATTATATTTATTGATGTTCGGAAATCGACAAAAATAATTTGTAGATTATTTCTATATTTTGGTAAATGATGCTATATTTGGTTTGATTGTAAACTATAAAAAAAGTTGTGCTAGATGCTGTCATTTAACCTGTATGTCACTGGATATCAGAACAATGCTTATATGAGGTTATGTTTGTGCAAACCCCGTCAACAGTACTTGCTGTGAGTAGATGGGTGCAGTTAATCCCTCTTTCTTTGTCTTTTCTGAAAATTCACGCACGTCTTTATCCGAGGATTCTTGATATCTTTATCCCTGGGTGTGTTATTTCATCCAGGATCTTAATAGAGACACCTGTGCTCAGGGTAGTTGATTAAAAAAGGATTGACTAAAAACAGTGTCAGTGATATTATAGTTTGTTTATGGACCATCAAAGGCCAAATCAGTTTTAATTTTGGCCTGAACTAAAGCAATGGTTTTAATCTCTTGTTCCTAAGAAATCTAACCACTTGCTAGCAATCAAATTAACCTTTCAGCCACCTAATTTTCTAGCTAGCCTTATTGTCCCTTGCTACATGTACGCTAACTTTGACATTATGCAGAACATTTACAATTTACTTAAAGCTAAATATAAATGAAACTTAAAGCGTATCTAAACATTTAGCCCTGCTTGTCTGAAGCAGGGCTAAATGTAGAGAAAGAATCTTGCACGGCCCCCCAAGTGGCGGAACACTAGGGCCCGGTCGCAAATGCAACTGCTCCGACCCTGATAGTTTTGCCAGTGGTCTCAACCCTCCAACTTCCACTTTAGCTGGACTGCTTGGTCTGTTAAATGGAGTTGAAAAAAAGACTTCCTGGCAAGATCACCAGGTGAAAATAAAGAAAAAAAAAGCCTTAAGGTGGCCACACACCTTACGATTATCAGACGACACTTTTCATCCGATGATCGAACCGTCGTACGATTGTCGTACGGCGGCCCCGATTATCGCAAGGTTCAATTAGCCGTAATTAAATAAAAGCACCTGGACGAATTGCGGTAATCGACCGCATGTATTTTCTTTTCCGCATGAGCAGTGTAGATCGTACGATTTTTGAAAACGCCACTAAGCTTGCAATAATCGTACGATCGACCAAAGTTTTCAAACATGCTTGAAAGTTTTAAGTCGTACAATTGTACAGTATTTGCGGTTGCACACTGCCCACACACCTTGCGATTATCGGACGAAAAGTCGATCGCATACGATTATCGTACGATAATCGTAAGGTGTTTGGCCACCTTTAGACAGTGAAATCTAATGCAGCAACCACATCTAAGGATTGGTAAGTTGCAATATAAAACATTTTTGCTTTTTGGTTTATATACACTTTAAAAAGATGGGAAAATAGTATATAATAATATATTGTACTGGAATTGTTCATGTAACACATATTTAGAGGTAATTTGTAGCGCAGTGCATAATAGTATCCACAGTTTGGTGGAAACTGGCTAGCATGAGGACACTATGCAAGCACTATAATTAGAAGAAAATGAAAAGAGATGAGGCAGATTTTGTCATGCAATGAAAATTAAAGTGTTTTTTTTGTCTGAGACTCAACAGCCACATATAGTGTCCAGTGGCTGGACAGTATGCAACATACCTTGAAGCAAGTGTTCAGTGGCAAGCAATGTAAATGGACGACCAATTTGGCTAATATAACCATGTATTACTTGATAAATCCCACAATAAGACTTTGAATTTAAATCTTATTGTATGATTTATGAAGTAGTACATTACATGGATATATTAATTACACCTGTATTGCATTTACATTGAATGCCACCATACACTTGCTGCAAGCTGTATTGAATTTTCGACATATGCATTCTGCATAATATATATAGATGCATTGGTTAAAAATGCAATACACCTTGCAGGGGGTAAGCTGGGGTTGCAGGTGGGGAATGGTTGCTATGGGGTCCTGTGATTTCTAGTTACACCCCTTCTGGATCGTTTTGTGTTGGCCATTTTTTTTCATAAAATGATTGCTACATATAATATACACATGCATTTCTTAAAAATGATATACACTTTGCACAAAGTGTTTGCTGGTATGCAATACTGACGGTATTGCATGCCACCGAACACTTGCTACAAAGTGTATTGCATTTTCAACAGATGAATTCAACATATAATTACATATAATATATAGATGGATTTTAAGTTCTAATTACTCTTCCACACCAACGGAGGATTACACAGGTCAATATTACCCTATTTCCCCAGTTTCTTTGTTGTGGCAGTGTAAATATACACCTAAAATAACACTGCCACAACAGTGAAGCTGGGGAAAGTGGGGTTACCAATTATAACCTCCTATCCCCTGCTTTCATTGGTGTGGCAGTGCAGGGAATATAACCTTTATGCCATCTAATAATCTGCCCACTGCCCTTTTAGCATATATGTCACATCAGATCGCACATGGTTCCTCCAGCCAAAGAGATCGCTCCACCACTGCACTGGACTACTCTGCGTCAGTATGGTAGGGGACAAGGCAGAGGCACAACAGTTCTGTGCGGCTGCGGGACTAAGGACAAAAAGTACCTCAGCTCTGCCCCTGACCTGGCTCCCCGGCCCACAAAAGCAGCCGCGTGGGCTGCTATGGCGGTAGTTCCACCACTGCAGTCCAAAGATAACTATATCATGGGATTCCATAACAAATACTGATGGACAATATAATAAAGAAACTTTAAGATATCTTATTTCAAGATCCAATGTTATGCACTGTCCTTCCAAAACAAACAAAGAAAAAACATTGGGAACCCTATTTATTTCATACACCTAGAACAACACATAACGGAAACACCTTTCTGTATATAAGGGGTACTTTCCAGTGCAAAAAACCCAGATGTTAATCCTGCAAATATAAATCACGTATCGGCAAAAGTCAAATAAGAATAACAAACAACACAGTTATAAGAGCAATCACTTTATGAAATGGGCTACTAATTATAGATCACATGGATTAAAATGTCCCTCTAAATGACTGCATGTAGGGCAGACCACACGTACACGTCCCACTAGATTCTACAAACAGGAATTTAGAGAAAAAGATTGTTAGATCGTAGTGTTTTCCAAGCCATGCTGATACGAGATTTAGCACTTGTTTTATTATCTTTCATCAGTTCTAAATTTAGAATATTTGCAACCTATAAAGTATAAGATTTTGACAAAAGAGATGAGATCACTGAAAGGTCTCAGTAAAGGATAGAAATTAATATAGTTTGATGAGAAATGTTAGCCAGTACTGTACAGTACATTGCAGCTGCTATAAAGGCCAATAAAAGGCAATAGTTTAGACCAGAGTGAGCATCAAAGTAATTTGGCTCCATCTAGTGAATTTTACTTAATATTACATGGTACTTTTAAGTTTGCTTTTTTTTTGCGACCAATGTTACTAATTTTAATTCTTGAGATTTTCGTTCAAATGATTTACATTTTTTGATGGATTGAATCTAGGTGGTATATTTATAAAACATATGCCTGGACTTTCACCAATGATTCTTAAATTATGATTTGCTGGTTGTTTATTTGACAGCAGTTCACCCTGCTTGTTATGGCTGCATTAACTATATAAGCCTTTTGGGAAAATGTTAACTGAGAGTGTGCCAAGCAAATGGAGCCAAATGTGAGAAATACAATAAGGTAGTTTTATGTCTTTTTTTTAGGCAAATGTCAGGGGGAGGTTTATAAATATGTCACAGGAAATAAATGTGTTTGCTTTGTGTGTCATCCCTTTTTCCTTGATAGTGGCGTGCACTATGGCAAGCAAGTTATCTCAGGCTGCTGCTGCTGATTCTGCTACTGGCAGCTCATTACAGAGGAGGAAGAAGGGAAGAGATTCTGCACCCACCCACAAACAAACAAAACTGAACCTTATCCACCCAGGAAAACACTTGTGCAATCACTGCCCCACACAGTATGACTTGGCGGGTTAAGGGCCAAATGTTTGGAGGCCAGCCAGCACCCATCCAGTTTTCCAGCTCCCTTCACTTGTGCAGTTACTTCTTTTGTCCCCTCATTGTGATATGTGAACATTTCTATATGCCACATAGTTGCTCAAAAGGTGATTTGAGGGTGTTCCAACAGAGTTGGAGAAAGCATTTGGTAAACATTCTTAATTTATACATTGTTCTCTTTCTAATATCTACATAACCATGTAAACACAGAACAGGGGCGCATAAAGAGGGGAAAAAAGGTGCGCAAAATGAGAGAGAAAGTGCTACAGCCTATGTAAACATTTGAATGCCCAAATGCCTGGTCACATTACTAATTAATTATTACAGGAAATTAAACTCTCACCCTGTATTGTATTTTTTAACTTTCTTTGTCTTAAATAATTGAGTGAGTCTGTGGCCAGGCTATGGAAAACCAATGAATTATACTTGTATCACAAGAATTGCACTACATTCAACCGATATTCACTTAAAAACAGAGTAATTCTGTGTAAAAGCTAACAGCCAAACCAACTTGGATTTAAGCCACTTTTATCTTAGTTTCCTTCTAAACTCATGCAAGCTCTGTGGGAGCCTGCATATTATAAACAGAGACGGTCACAGGAACAAGCTGATATATCTTAGGCTGTGCCTTGACAGGGCTATTTTGACACCAAAAACAGAGCTCCCCAGAATACTGTAACATGGTGCTATGGAAAATTCACACAGTAGAACATTTGAGGCTGTCCAATGCTATCTCAAGGTACCTTAGTAAATCATTAACAATAGGGAAGTGGTTCATGTTTCCATGATCTGTGAACAGGCTTGTATGTCTTAAAAAAATATACTATACTGTAAAGACAGTGTGCAAGTTTACATGTCATCACAAAAATGGATTTTGTATCCTCATTTTAGGAGAGGCATGCAAATTATTGTTTTAAGCTCTTGTGTCCAAGTTCACACCCAATGCTGGTATAGAATGCAGATAGAACCTACATTTACAGTTATTTATTCCAACTCACAGCACATTCTGACTTTTTGATTGTCATCATTGCAAAGTATGGAATATAGGACTCTATGATGTAGTGGTTTGAAGGGTACCCAACTATAATAGCTAATGAGTTTATGGTGAGGCAAGCCAAAAAGAACCAAAAAACCCTTCCTCTAAACCAGTGTTTCTCAACCTTTTTGAAGTCATCGAATGCTTTAAAAGTATGTAAAATCTAGAGGCACCCCGGACTAAAATGTAAAAAAAAATAAAATGTGTGGTCCCTCCAAAATCCATACCAGACCCTTATTTAAGGGGGAAGCCCACACAAAGAAGTGACAGTTTACCCCTCTCATTTCAGAGTTCCCCTCCACATTAGGAGCCCCTTTCACATCAGAATCCCTTTTCACATCAGAGTACTGTTTGACATCAGGAGCCCCTTCCTTTGACATCATTCACTTCCTCTCACACTAGGAGCCCCTCTTGACATCAGAGTCCATCTTTATCTGATACATATAATGTATGCTGTGTGAAAATTTTGAGGAAACCCTGAAGAAGCCAGAAGGCACTCTAGTTCAGAGAGGCTGCTCTAAACCTCAAACGTAGTATGTCCTCTTAAAATGCAAGCAATTAACATGCTATTACTTTTAGCAAAAAAACAAAAGCATTATTTCTCATTTTAGCTTCCAAAACCACTTGTACATAGCACAGCATGCAATTGAAATTTATTGTTTTCCCCCTAAAAACAACAGTTCTTTGTCACTGTTAACAAGTCAAATAGTTCATATTTGGGAATAGTTCTTGTCAATAATTTACTGATAAGTAAGCAAACATTTTCCTGTTGTCTGTTTTTATTTTCTCTATGCTGTTCAAGAGGCAAGATGACTACATTCAGTGGGGAAATGACTTGGTCTACAAGAACAATCTAAGTCATAGCTCTTATGTCAAAGACCTGCCTGAAACAGTCATATGTCACTGACCTATTTTGCAGGCCACACACCAGATATCTCTTTCTTAGGATGGCCATCCATGTTACAATCTGATTGTACAACATTTGTAAAATGTACTTTCAATTCACTAAGACTAAATGTAATGTGAAGGCCTACCTAAGCTAACATTTTAATATATTTATTCCGTACGGCAGAACCCTCGCACTACAGAGTTGCTGGGAGATCTAAAAGTACATTGGGGGGAATTTATCAAAGCAATTGCGACAGTTTTAGCCTCTTAGATAATTGTATTTATGTGCAAATCTGTCTTTTAACATGTGCGCCTGCTTTGACCTGAGCTTGCACTAATTTTCCAACTGCACGTGTTTTGCCCAGTGCTTGCATTACTTTTTCAATTGCACATTTTTTGCACCTGTTTTCATCTGCACTTGTTATGGGGCTGTCTGAAACTGGAGCATC
Organism: Nanorana parkeri; assembly: GCF_000935625.1. Lineage (NCBI taxonomy): Eukaryota > Metazoa > Chordata > Amphibia > Anura > Dicroglossidae > Nanorana > Nanorana parkeri. The sequence goes on along the minus strand of NW_017306784.1, from coordinate 606,284 downwards.
ACCTAACAAAACAATCGCTACTTTAGAAGTCTCCATGACCACTTAACCGTTTAAGCTTTTTCCTGGAGCTACGAGTCTTCTTTCCTGGAGTCTATTAAACTTAATTTATCAACAACATTACACTAGCGTCATACATCTGGCGCAAAGTGCATCACATACACTGAGTGGCCAGACTATTATGACCACCCCATCAGTACTTCATTGGACCACCTTTTGCCTTCAATACTGCGGTGATTCTTCTTGGCATTGACTCCACGAGATGTTGAAAGGTGATGCAAGGAATTTGACACCATGCCTGATGAATAGCACTGTCCAGTTCTGTGAGATTTCATGGTTGTGGAACTAGCTGTCTGATGGCTCTTTCAACTTCGTCCCACAAATGCTCAATTGGATTGAGATCTGGTGATTGTGGGGGCCACCTAAGCAAGGTAAATTCTCCCTCATGTTCTTCAAAACCACTCCTGCACAATAAGAGCACCGTGGCATGGCGCATTGTCTTGTTGGAAGAAGCCATCTCCATTGGGATCAACATGATAGTATGAACTTGATCAGCAACGATACTTTTGTATGTTGTGCTATTCAGATGTTGTTCCACATGAATAAAGGGCCCAAATCATGCCAGGAAAACATGCCCCAAACCATAACACTGCCCCCACCAGCTTGAAGTGTTGTACTCATGCATGTGGGGTGCATGCTTTCATGCTGTTTCCGCCAAATTATCACTCTACCATCTACATGATGCAACTGGAAACGTGATTCATCGGACTACATAACTTTTTTTCCAATGCTCGACTGTCCAATCCTTGTGTTCCTGTGCGAATTGGAGACGTTTTATCTTGATTAACTGCAGGCAGCAAAGGTGTTCGAACAGGCCTTCGGCTTCCATATCCCATACGATGCAGTGTACGGCGAACAGTGCGTTCAGAGATCATTTGAGAGGATCCCTGATTAAGATCTGCAGTCATTTAATGCACTGTTGCCCTTCTGTTGTCTTGTACCAGTCTTGCCACTCTCCGTTCTGCCCTAACATTGACTAGTCGCTGACGGCCACAATTCGCACGTTCAGACCCAGATTTTCGGCTGACAGTCCAGTCTTTAAACACTTTAACAACAGCTGCTCTTGAACATTTAACGAATTCTGCTGTTTTGCTGATACTCGCTCCATGGCTCCGAGCGCCAACAATCATCCCACGTTCAAAGGCTGTTAAATCGCGTTGTTTACCCATATCTTCAGAAAAACATCACTTCTACTGTCGTGGTAAACAACCTGCTTCCCTATTTATAATGGTCTGGCCCTCTAGCAACTTCAGCGCAAAATTATAGCTAATTTGCCTACAAACGTCAGGTGGTCATAATAATCTGGCCACTCAGTGTATATTCCATGCAAGTTCAAACACTCCCAATTGCTATGATAAATTCCCCTTATTGTATAGTCAGATTGTAATGGTACATGGTAAGATGTTGATTAGTTATGTTATATACGCAACATGTGCCAATTTTTATACAGTGCAATGATCTAGATGATTAGATATAAATCCAATAGCTTGTTAAGGTAAGCTTCTTAAGTTAGGACCTTGCACTGAATAATTATTGGTAAATTCTAACTGATCAGATCAAAGGAAATATTAACTAATGTACGGCCAGTTTTACAAAAGCTGGTAAAGAATCCAGTACACTTAGATTTTGTTTATTCAGAAAATTGATAGCTACACACAAAGTTTGGAAACTATATATACATACAGACATATGGAAATATAGAAAGAAGACCTAAAGACCAATTTAAAGTAATTATGAAATGCAAATAACAAATGAACATGTAGACAAGAAAATAAGGATTACACACATCTAAACCTACTCCATAAGGTAGTGCAAAGTGCAAAGCTGAAGTGCAAACTGCAGTAAATCAGAGCAACCAATTTGGTTTCAGCTTACTTTAGTAAGACAATTGGAAAATTAATTCGGATAGGTTGTACAGGTACCTGCACTTTGCCTTTTGATGATTGAATAAGGTTGATTGGTGTATGAGTTTACGGACAGGAAAAAAGTAACAAAAAAGGACAGACATACTGACATACAGATACATACATATTAAGAAGTACCTAGCAAAAAATACAGCTATGCAACATGCATCATAAACTGCAAGTTTCACTGAACCCACATTGTGAGTATTAGGTCTGCACCAGCTACTAGCCACAGGTACTGAGCTGCGTGACAGAGTGGAGACACCAGTGAGTGTGAGCATTCTGAGAGCTGTGTGTTGATCAGTCAGGACCGGCAACATTTGTCCTATGTCCTCTGTCCACAGCGTCTTTGAGTTGGCAAATACTAAGGAGAGCAACCATATTCGAGTCAACCTGTCAGTACCCTGTTAAGTACTGAACAGACTTAGACAATAAAGGCAAGAGGGGTGAGGTAGCTTTCATTACTACCAGGAAATGTGAAAATCAGTATTTTCCACCAGCCCAAAATTGTGCCCCCAGGTGCTGAATGGGTCATCTGAATATATGTACAGGTACTGCTAGTACACTGTGGCATCCTCTTCAGTACCCTAATGGTATTGACAAGGTTACTTCACAATGATAATGATGGCTACACTGTTTATGGCACAAATAGGAGTTAATGTCAATTTATATTCATTCTGGATTTAAATTCTTTTAACCCATGAAAAGCCTCCCTTTGTGTTATGAATGCATGTGGATTGTGTTTTAACACCCAAAGTACTCAGTTTTGGGTAGTCCTGGGCCAGCTTTGGTGCTCTTCTAAAACCAGACTGGCTTTGTTCAGTACTATTCCAAGTAGCAGTGTTCCTGGACTACAGAGTTCTCCATGTATTTTATAAAGAGGCCTGCCAGAGTCTTGTAACATCAGGGTGGCGATTCCACCCACATCATCTGACTGAATTCTTTGTAGGAATATTGAAATCAAAAATCATCCCTCTTCAATCTGCATTTTATGTACAAAATTCACAGGAAGAAAAAAGATTAATGTGTAGGAAGAGGAATTTGATTGATTGCTATAGGCAAAACACTGATTTTTGATGCATGAGACTCATTACCTTATCCACCACTTTCCTGCAATTTTAAAGCTCTATGCATACCGTTATTGTCCGTATCCAAGTTCACCGTAACACTATAGGCAAAAAAAGTGTACCAAATTGAATGTTCTTTTTGTACGGTTTGAAAATGAATGTGAACAATACCTAGTCATATTTGATGCTGCTGTAGCGTAAATTTCTACTGTTGCTTTTTTGACCCCCTCCCTTTCCCCTTCTAGGAGAGCATTGTGCCGTGGACAGAATTGCTAGGCTGAAACCTGCAGTACAAACACTAATATTTTCTCCACATTTAAGCCACTTTAATAGGCTGTCTGGTATAGTTTTAAGTATATACTTTAGTTGAAATCAAACAATTGTGGCCATTTTACAAAGTGGTTATCATGTAACACTACTTCTGGTAATTGGTAGCTGTTGCCTAGAACATGTAGCAATTACTAAAGGCTTCCTCTGGTAATACAGAGAAATGAAAAGCGAGTGCTATAGGGTGCCTTTAATTTACGGCATAACAGAAGAAAGATGAACCAGCGGCCTGTATTTATCACTTTTATGAATGTAGCCTCAAAAAAAAAAGCTATTTTTTTATACTTTCTATTCTAGTAACCCTTTAAAAGACTACGAAATAACTTCAGGATCATAAGGCTAATGCTAAGATTAATTATATTCACAAAGTTTAGTTCACTTTATTATTTTAATTATGTAAAAATAACACATTTTTCCAGTAAACTTTATTTATATATAACAATAGTACAAAGTGGGTCCTTGGCTTGCAAAATAGGAGTGTTTCATATTTACAATAGGTACACAATAATATATTAAAATAATAACAAAACTTTTTTTTGTCTCCAAACAGTTTTTAAATAATTAAAACTTTCTTACATTTTTTTTCACAACAACTGTAAAAATGACAGAAAAGAAGCAAAGCAGATATAAAAAATAGGCAAAAACAAAAAAGACACAATACTCTTACAGAAGTGCAGCAGAACTGGAGAGCAGGGTGTCCCAACATTCAGCAATCAGATTGTTTGGCGTGGTTCATCGTGTGACACACTGAGAAACATGAGCATTATCAGTGGGAAAATAGAGTAGTCTATGTAATAATGAACCATCCAGATTTTGGCAAACATTTCTGTCCTTATCAGCAATGTTATTCTACCTTCTGACACTTAGGAGCAGATAATTTATATAACAGACATAAACCGACATGAATGGAATACAAACAGTACAGTTCAACTCTCATTCAGCTACCAAAAATACAGCAATTTAGTTTGTTTTGGCAAGAAGGCATATGGTTAACAAACTCTGGAATGCAGGAGACACAGTGGATCAGTACAGGCCGAAGTAAAGTTCGGCAACTGCAAACATTACACACAGATAAAGCCTTTGATATGCAAGAGGCCAGCAAATATTGCCCAGCAATATGATACATGGCCTCCGAGTTCTAAGAGGGACTCAGCAACAGAAGGTCAAAAGGGGCTTTGGTCTGTAGGTGGGAAACTAGCAAGCTGCATTAGAAAGTGGGTGGCATAAATCACATTCTCCTGATGGTACGTGAAAATACCCTTGACACATAGACATTTCTAAAACACTTCTCTGAACATCTTTTAGCTTGTTAAAGACTTTGAGAGATTCCCTGATACTACGTACATCTGCTATTTCACTGTACAAAACAGTAAGTTAGGGAACGTTGCAACAGACTTACTTAAGACAACTAGTCAAAACGATACATGAGGCAGGTGTTCCAAGATCAAAGATTACAAAGAAAGAGATAACAAATGAATATCCAACATTATTTCAAGTAATAGTTGGTGTAAACATATCATCATTAAGAAACGACCCCGTGGGCAATGATTCTGATGACAAATACTTAGCGAGGAGTTAGTAAATCAGCAGTTAGTAATGGATTCCCCTCTTGTAGGTATCTTGGGAGAAGAAGAAGCCTCACAAATTATCATAACAAACATTATGTAGGGAAAAGAGAACATGTTGACTTTTCTGGCAACTCTACAGTATTTTCATTTTACAAAAATATAAATTTGCTGAATGCATATATGTTCTTCAGTGTTTGGTACTTCTATGCTTATGTAGGTCCCTTAAAACTTAAACCATTACCACAGCAATGATGTTGGTCCAAATGCACAGTGTGAGTGAGTGTGACCATAACTGGTTATTTGGCACTCATTGCTCCCATGTTTAGCTCTTTATTTGGGCTTTCAAGAACAAAACACTAAAAAACTAATTGTACGTAAATATATGCTTGATTATTATGCTTGCCTCAGTCACAATATCTGCATGGCTCTATTTTTCCTCAAAGCAGTGCATGAAAGGTAACATAATATGAAGAACATGGAATCATGCAAATATTGTAATTTAATGTGAACAAGCCCCTGCAGTTTTAAAGCAGACCTATACTTATATTCTAATCATTGTTTGTTAACAGGGTATAATTTGCACAATGTAATGTGGCAAAAATGTAGCATATCATTCCTGATTAGAAATGGAGTAACTTAACAAATCTGATAGTGCCTAGGTACCCTCTGTTTTTCAGGTCTTAGAGAAGCCTATCTCTGGTCTTCAAATATCAGAAGCATTTCCCACACACTCCTGTTTCTGATCACTGGATTACAAAGATGGCATATATGGGCTGGGTCTATGAACTGTTCATTGATAGCTTGTGCCTTCCAGGCACACAGTAGTGCAGAATGAATTACAAAGTGATGATTGGCAAAAGATCAACTGCAGAATGCCTACTATAAGTGCTATGCCAGTTGCAACTGACTTGTCTTCTGCTGTTTCAAGGAAAGACACCTGAGTCTTGGTCTGCTTTAATTGAGGTTATAGCACTTCTAACTTCTGTTATACAATATTGTCTAACTAGTAATGTCACGCATTGCATTTCTATTGTATTTAGCTTTAAATTCACTGTCCTAGTTATACAACTAATGTAGTCTTTACCTACAAGATAATTAAGCTTTAGTATGTGGCCACTTCCTCATCTAGACGCAGCCATTGGCTCTCCCATAGACCTGGTTTAGGCCATAGCCAAGGATTTGGCTAGATTTAAAAGTAGTTATTTTCAACATTTGCTTGTGTTCTAGGAAATGGGGCAGAATAGTTTATATGGCACTCTATTAGTGGCAGGAGCTGGGTTCCTAGTTTTTGCAGTAGCTGTAAAACAAGTTTCAGAAAAAGTGCAAAATGTAAATGTAACCATTTTATCCTTTTTTAGGTTTATAACACTATGGAGTTAGCCTGAGAACAATGGAGTATAATACTAACATTACACATAACCCGCCATCTCTAGTTTCCTTCATTTAAAAAGAATAGTAGTCATGTCTTAGTACTGTCCTGTGTCACAATCAATTCATCATCACACCAACATATACATATAAATTCTATAACCTGCACAGTAGATTGTTTACAGTGTAACTAAACATTTGTGTGAAATGACTGTTTTATTTGACATTTCCTAGCTACAAAATGTATTCTAAATTATTGAACATTTGGCTTTGTAGAATATTAATATATCAGCTTTAAGATCTTTCAAGGGCTCTGCTGTAAATATCCTGAAAGATTCATGAATACCAAATATATTTTACGAAATAATATTCAATGAAAGGTGCTTTCATTGAGGCCAGCACTGCAATTTAGCTGGCTGACTTTCCCACCCTAATCAGAGATCCATACAAATCTGTATCTGCTAAGAGGGGGTAGGGTGATGTCCCTCCTCTGTCTCATTTAGCTTCTTTTGTGTAATGCAATATCTTGCATTCAGGTGTATTCATAAAACATAACATTCAGGTTATTTACAGCTCAACGGGAAATTAATAGGCATAACGTCTAAAGTTTCATCCTCTAGCTCGGAATCTGCTTGCTGGAATTGTTAACTTTCAAGCCCCGTTCACATTGAGCGATTTATCGCGCGGTAATTCCCGCGATATCGCGGCAAATTATCGCGCTCCAATGCATTTCAATGGGGCAAAGGGTCCTGCTGTCGCGGGTCGTGTGTCGCTACAGCAGGACCCTTTTTGGAGCGGATTTAGCCGCGATTCAAGCTTGCTCAATGCAAGCTTGAACGCGATATCGCGCGGCAAATCTCGCGATATCGCGCAATATGCAAATCGCGCGACAAACAAGCGATTTGCATATCGCGCAATGGGAACGGGGCCTAAGATGTTATTTTAAGTCTTGAATATATACCTTACTGAAAAAAAACCCACATTTTTAAAATGTTATTTTCTAATCCTAAAACATAGGATTAGAAAATAACATCCTAAGAACACCATCATTGGAAGACAGTTTAAATCAGCTGGACTTGAAAGTTCTGGTAGGTCCTCCATTGTTCTTAGCTTAGCCCATGAGTTAAATGTGTTGATTTGGATACTCTAAGCTCAGTGCTCAAATGAGCTTCACATTGGGCAAATCACTTAAGGGTAGACCTTTTATGGCCATACCAAATAATTTAGCATATGGGCATGTGTTTGCATCATGATGGTGTTTCTCCCAGTACAAGTCAATGGGAATGCAAACATGGCTAGATGTAGTTTATGAGGATGTCAGCAGCAAGTCAGAAGCACCTCTGAAGGAGCTCAAACAAATCTCAGAAGAATCTCAAACTAATTGCAAATTTAAGTGTAATGTACTTAAAAAAAACATGCTGCATTTGGCAATCAATCCAAGCCCTAACAGCCAACCATACTATTGTATAGGGTACTGTATTATGAGCCATCTTTATCTGAAGATGACTTAAGCCACAAAACAATGGAAATCGCAGCTGACAAGCTAATGTAAACATACCCACATACATAAATGACAGCCATTAGGACAAGTGACAGTCATTAACAAATCTGATTGTGTAAATGTACTACCTGTCTGGAATCTATTATGTATATTGCACATGTTGTGTGAACTAAACTAGGTTTCTTGTCTTCATTATCACTCAGGAAGCCCAATTAAAATTTCCTGCTCGGAAGACAAACTCATTAGACATGTCGCAACCTAAAGCAATCTCTCGTCATTTTCTTCAACTTCCTATCAGAGCTGGACTGGCAGCTAACCTATGCAGTCTACAGCCTTGTTTAATAGCCTGTTGACCTACATGTAATAAATATAAGCGACATGTAAATACAAAAAAATGTAAAACATTAACACACTTTGATACGTTTATGTATAGTTTGTAATGTTGTGTGCATGTTTATCTGTGGGCGGCTAAATATATTACACAAAGAAGCTTCACTTCCTGCTCATGCTCATATCTCACTGATAAAGCAAACCTGTGAGTGTAATATATGGGACACCACTGTTGACCTCTCATGAAAATGCTGGTTGCCTGCTGTTTAATTTGTTGTATACTATCATACTATACTATACCACTGACCCAGAACAAATATGCCAGCCAGTAGTTCCGACTCATTCTAACTGCACTTGCTGCATATTTTTTTTCCAGATTAGTGACTCAAAAACCCATAGACAACTGGACAAAACATGGGGACATACAACCTACTGTGATGTGTGGTTTTTAATGATAGATCCTACTAAGATCACCTAACCAGCATTAAACTATGCTATACTGCTTGGTTTGAACCAGTCTGAGCTCAAGCTCTCCTACCCACCTCACCATGTAAACTCTGCTCTGTTTTTTCTGCGATTATGGCTTCTTCAATTTTCCAGCCTGCAGATTAAGGAGGAGTCTCGTGTTTTTGTCATTGCTACCAGCATTCTATTTTCCTGAAGCATGTCATACTGCCTGACACTCCTCTGCATCATGATGTATTAGGGTGTCTGTAAATAATGAAGGGCAGCAGAACATAGCAAAGATGCTTTAAAGCAAAATATAATACCGCAAACAGTTCCGCCAAAAATTTGAGACTGCTCCTTAGTCTGCACAGAAGCTAATGGGGAAGGAATAAAAAAAGAGCAGATTTCTCACACAATTAAAAATGGAAAGCAAGAAAAGCACATTACATTCTCTGCTCCTACTGCTTTCCAGCTAATTTGTCAACTTTGTTTTGCATAGGTGTGACATTAGAGTTGAGCGGGGACCTTACAGTCTCACCAGAGAAGACAATAACATAATAAAAAGGGAGTGTGCAGAGTTCAAGAAAAGACAGTTCTCAGGAAATACATTACCAATAAATAACAGGAAAGGACAATTCTGATGCAACATGTTCCTGTGTAATCTTCCACAAATAATCAGTTCTTTTCATTAGGCTTGGTCAGGCATGGTGTCATACAAAGGCCCAAAATATCACATACTTTACAAACTATTAGCAGGGGAATCTGGGAAGTGAACTGGCTAATTAACATTTTTACAATATACTAAAATATTAAGAAACATTTTTAAAATATTAAGAAGCGTTGCTCACACTACTTAATAATGTGTAGCAAAAAATAAAACAATATGCTATATATTTGTTTTAAATAAAGGAAACACATAAGAACATTTTTAAACAGCAGTGAATGTGATATTCCATAGACATTTACTGGTGGGGAATCATTCACTGTATATGAAAGCATATTGGACATGGAAGATTTACGTGCAGTGAATGTTTCATGAATGTGCTGCTTCACAAATATGCCTGTGAATCATTTTTGGACTTTTTGTTTTAGTATATAATATATGATTGGCTGCCCACCCTTTAAATTAATTGTGGCCTATAACATTTATGCAAGAGCCTCCTCTTCATCTTACTCACTCACATACATTTGTTTCATCTTGGATAGATTAGGGAAGGGTTAATACCACTGTACTGATTCATCCTTGCTTTTTATGCTTGGGAACATTGTCACTGCAAATGAAAGTGAGGAAAATCTAAAATTTTGATCTGCCACTGGGTCACTAATAGAGACAATTGTCTATAGGATTACCCTTACTTTGTAGGGATCTCATCACGGTACCTGCATCTTGAGGCAGGAGGTGAAGAAACATTTTCACAATGGGACACATGGGAAAAAGTTGCATTTGAGAAAAGATGACTTCACATTAAGGGTCCGTTCACACTAGTCTGTCCACTAAAACAGAGCGTTTAAGCAAAGTGGCTAGTGTGTTGTGGCGGCACACTGCTGGAGTTGTCACTATTTACATTTGTCTTTTTTTACTTTTTTAAATCGTTCAGGGTGTGCTGTGCCCTGCAGCGATCTGCGGTTTGGTCTAGTGCGATTTAAAAAAAGGCAGCATGTCTATATTTTACCACACTGCACCGCAGATCACCCCCTGAATTGCTGTGTAAATGGGGCATGTAGAAAACATTTGTTTTCTATGTGCCCTGGCAGTGACTGGCGTTGTTCAGTTGCTGAAAGATGCCAGTCCCTGCAAGAAACTATAAAGGTCTGGGATGACTTGTTTTATACCTTTTTTTTTTACTGCACGTAAAGAACATGTAAAATAGTTTAATGTGCACAGTCTACACAAAAGTGCACTTTAATCATGTTTCATCAGCTGTCGTTTTATGTTCATTCTATTTGCCAGTATTTAAGTATGTGATTTTTTCAGATATTTCTATGATACCATGCCTAGTGAAATCAAAATATTTTTTGCAAGCATGCACTTAACTATAATGAGTTTTCCAACAAAATGTTACCAGCCATACTTTCACTTTCCTGCCACTTACCGGTATCTGCCAGGGTGCAGGACTTTACTATTAACAACTGATTGTACATGAATTCCACAGTATGTAGAACTGTACTGAAGTCATGTTATATGAACAGTTTTTTTAAACATGCCTGATTTAATGTCAATAATATAAAAAAGGTTAAAAAAACTAGTTGATCTCTAGCCTGGTTTGAGGTAAGCTGGGGAACCAAAGATGTTATGTTGCCTAGGTTGGAATATATCCAGTTTGATCCCTATTAGGCAATTGTAATGTTAAACATATTTTATCCTGTCAATTTATATGGCTACCATAGTACTTATAGGTATGTTTACTGCCCCTTTGGCACATATAAAACATTAGTAACGGTGTAAGGAAAACACACACTGCAGCAGAGCCAACAAGAAAATAAGCATTCATATATATGTATCTTATGTGTTCAACGGATGTGTACTGAAAAAATAATCTCATCCCAGAAAAATATGTACTAGCTTTGTCAGATTTAGAAATATTCCAGTACTGTATTTATGTTCACTGCAGATAGCTTCCGTTCATAAGCCACTGATCAAAATGCATAGTGTTATTATGATAAACCGTATGCATATTATTAAGAAAAAGGCTTGATCATGCCTGTAACAAAAATTGTTAAATAACCATTGGTCTACATCTAACAATTTAAACAGACCACATTAAGATGGAATTCATAGCATGACATTTTCTTCCAAGTTTCTTAGGCCGATACCCTCTGAATGTGCTAAAATGATTGTAGAATGGAAAAAAAAAAACCAAACCTAATAACTAATGCACATTATTATGTTATCCTAAGAGCAACCTCTATACGTATCTTCAAGGATCTCAAAGCTTCCTTCGAAAACAAAAAGCCATGGTGTCCGCACAGAGTATGTTACAGGTTCATAAAGACTGATCATTTTGCTGTGTTAATAGGCTAATGTCTCTTACTACAAGGAATCCATAACAGAATAAGCTGGTGAATTTAAGTAACACTCAGTACAGTTTCAACTTAGGCTATAAAGTTCTCAAGTAGACCAGCTGGTAGTGGAGGTACATCACCCACTCATATAATTAAGGTCATCCGATGAACCAGTGCAAATTCAGCCAAGAGTGGCCTTTTATGAAAATTCTGTTTCTTTTTCTCCTTTTTGGGTGAAAAACAATGTATCCTTCAACACATTTCTCACCCATCCAAAAATAATAAATACAAATAAAAAAATAGTCTTTTGCAGAAAAAACAAGTTAAACAACAAACCAAACCAACAGACATAGAAGTTGAATCTTTTCTTTTTATGCAGTCTCTTAATTTACTTTGCGCATGCAATCAAGGGTCTGCTGGGCTCACTGAAATTCCATTGATATCTTCAGGTTCTCAGAAGGAACTGTGAGTATGGAGAAGGTTTGGATGCCTCCTCCACCTTTCTGTCAGGCAATCAGCTGTTAGACTTACTGATGCTTTATTCACTTTTTCACAGTTGGAAGGAATGTCCAGGGAACCCTGCAGCTCTATATCCAAGTCTTTGCCAGGAGTCTGTCTCCATTCTGTGGATGTAAGGTTGCGCTATAATTCAGCTGTCAAAACTCATGGACACTATGAGTTGCTCTACTTTGTATGCTAAGCGGTGTCGTCGCCCCTGTTCATCTTCTTCCAAGGCTGTGATTAGCTGTAAGAGATGTTACAGATTTTGTCAGTAGTCTGCAGAACATTCCGCATTGAATGAAGGGTAACCTATATAACATGTATCATGACCTGGAAAAAAATCTTCACGTCAGGTTAAAGAAGCTCTGCAAACACCCTGATAGAGCTTAGGAAAACACATGTACTTAATTTCTATCACCTGTGAATTGAAATTACACTATCATATGATTTGACTTCCTATGCCTCCCTTCAGTATTAAATAAATAGGCCCACTAGATCTTACACTCCATTTAGAGACACTCATAGCCGATACCCCAATTTTTAAAAAGGAGCCTGAACTGTAACAGGATATTATGAAGCCACTACCCTACCCGAGATCCAGGACTTGTATATACATTCATATACTGTGCACAGTTTGGAGTAGCCTCCTTTGGAAAAAAGTACACAGCACTTATATATACATTTTAGACAAAGGCATTTTTGGATTATTTACAGAGACTTGATTGTAAAGCTTTATATTGCATGACAAATTATAAATATAGATTAGATAAAGGAAAGCATGGGTTTTAATGTAACTGTCAGTCCAGAGGGTGAACATTGTGGGTGTCAGGGTGTAACACTTATATACGAGGTGTTCTATTGGGCAAGCTACATGTAAACTGGTATAAAATGGGGTCCATGATTGCGGTGATGGACTATACACATTGAGGGGAATTTATCAATACTGGAGCATACAAAATCTGAAGCAGTTGCCCAGGGGAACCAATCAGCATCTCTCTTCAGTTTGTTCAGTTAACATTTGAAAATGAAAGCTGATTGATTGCCATGCACAGCTGCTCTAGATTCTGTCTGCTCCAGTTTTGATAAATCCCCCTGAAAAAGAAGAATCAGTCAGCTTAAGGTAAGGGGAACCAAAATGTATAAAATATCTCTTAGCTATGGCATTGTACATTAAAAAATTGCTTTTCTACAACAAAGGGTTAGTCAGTAAATGTTATAGAGAAGTAGATATCCAATGTAGTGTTATATCTGCCAAAACATTTGTGGCATTTCTGGTTGTACTGTGTAGCAAAGTGTCTAAATTCCAAAACTAGAAGTAAAAAATACATACTCTGGAGAATGGTCACAAAAGGTGTAAACGCATAAATCCTGGTGACAAGTCACTGAGGAGTAAATACAAATGCTCTGGAGACTGTAAACTAAGGCTTTAATAGACACAGTTCCAGAGAAAGGCGGCTGGAGGGATTAATGGACAAACGTTAAAGACTGGACATGCAATGGGGTATGGCACATGCACTACAGACTGAACACTTTTGCATTAACACAAATATTCTGTAGACTGGCTATCACGGGGTTAACATCTACACAATAAGAAGAATAAGTACTATGGGGTTGATACATGTACTTGGAAGACTGGTCTGTGATGACTTAACATGCATTCTCTGGAGATTGGTCACAGAAGAGGTTATGTCTTTACCATGAATACTGGTCAATTTAGGGCTAACACATGAATAGTCACTAAGGTATTAATGCAGATACACTGGATATTGATCACCTAGGGCTTAACCCACATTATGGAGAATAATGAATTAAATGTTGAATTAATAACCTGTAGACTGGTCACTAAAGAGTAAATACACATATAGTGGAGAAGAATGGGTTATTGTACACACTGTGGTGAATTGTTACGTGAGTAATGGGGAGTGATAGAGGCACATGATCTGGAGATCAGCAACAAAGCGGTCATTGCACACACTGCAGAATAGGCATAGAGATGCGAACGCACAGACTCACACAAACTTCAGATTGGTGTAATGGTAATACACTGAAAGGTGGGACTAATACATATATTATGTCAACTGAGGGTTTAACACATGGACTGCTCGAGGAGAGAAGAGTGGAAAGGAGTTCACATTCATGTCTGAAAGGAACATAGTTTTGTTTTTTGGGCACACACCACAGGAAAGACAGAGGAATAAAGGTCAAATGTCTAGACTGTTTGCAGGGAACATGATGCTAAAGGAAAGCAGGGAGCATGGATGTAAGGAGAAGTAGAATATTTGTTGGGGAGATGGTTGAACAGCTGGCATTGGACACTGGTCATAAGATCTCAGAGTACTTGAAAGGCCATTAATGCAGGGGAGTGGACAGTGATAATGTTTACAGGTATGAGGGGAGCAGCAGAATTTGCTATGGTTGATACATTTGGTGACATCAGCAAATAGCAGTGAAATATTTAGGAGTAGTAGTACGCAACACTGGAAAGAAAATTAGTGTTAGAGTAGGGCTCCTACTCCTACTTTCAACCTTTGTGTTGAAACTGGAAAACACCTTGAAATATTTTAAAACATAACATTTATAGACTATTTGAATTTAAGGAAGGGCCAGCCATTTTTCAAGTTACCTACATTTATGAAGACCAAAATACTTCTGTAAGAATAACATTGATATATATGATACACAGACTAGCTAGTAGGCTAACATATATTGCCAAACTGAATACATTTTTTCTGTTTTCATTTGCAAACATTCATAAACTATAACTGAATTGTATCTCTACAGATTCAATCCCTGTTCTAGCTAACTTGTCATCTCTTACCTCCACACTGTATTTAGTGACATAAGAGTAGATCTCGCTTAATGCGCTTAGCATGTTAAACTCTGATGCATGCATACGAGATTGCTCTGCGAGGTAGGCATTCATATCTTGATCACTAATGGCAGGGAGCTTGGCAATGTCAGCATAATACCTGAAAAACAAATGATCATTTAAAACAACTTACTTTCTGCTGCCATAAACATGTCTAGTAGATAAGATTACATTTTTTTTCTTTAAGAAACACCATTGTAGCACCAGTGGCTATGCACACTGACCTTTCAACCCAGTTCTTGTAATTTGGAATATCCTTGGCATACAGCAGCTTGTTGCTGGGGGAATCTTTTCCAAGCCGATGCTCCGAGGTGGAACAAGAGTCCATGAATGTCTGTGCCACAACGGATAGGCAGGCATCTGTGATGCTACCCTTGTGTATGTCAAACACAAACTGAGGGTTCTTAATGACATTCACCCAAAAACGAAGTGGTAGGCTGTTTAGGACAACAGAAAAAAAAAAAAAAGTGTAATTAACAGGTTCATATTCAGTAAGCCATTTTCCCCTTCTACCTCTGTACCTGTTTTATGAATGGTTATACTTTATTTTGCTTATAGTAATGACTTACTTATAACATATGTTCCTACTTTAATGCATTCATGTCCCTCTGTACTTACCAGTTGCTTTTCCACGTGTGTCTTACATCAGTATCATAGATGCCATGTCTGTCTGCCTGTTCATCTAGGAAGTCAAACATATACTTGATGGCAAGAGGCAGGGCACTCCCACGATGCACTGTACTGAACAATGTTTCAAATAGATCATCCACAAATTTCTGCAGCGTTCCCTATGGGTTAAAATGATTTATAAGTAAGGGTCAGATGTTTCAAATTGCCGTTATATCATCTTTTTTTCAGATAGTCATAACTTTGGCATTGTGGTGTTTTAACCTGATTAGGATTGATTATATGATATTTAAAGCCCATCTCCGGGCAAACTACAAAACTACCCTTGCAGTGGGGTTACCCCCCACTGCAAGGGCTAACTGTTCATTTATGCCTAGGGGGCAAGAAAAGCAGTTTTACTTACCTGACCCCCAAACCTGCCCGCTCGCCCTGGGCTGCTAGACCGGTCCCCGCTGCCTCTTCAGTCCTTTGTTCTGGCAGTCTAAGGACTGTTGACGTCATCACATCTAATTCAGTTCCTATAGACCTGAATTAGATGTGAGGATGCCGAGGGACACTCCACCATTTGGAGAGAAGGGTGAGCGATGACTGCCGGGGGAACAGGAATCAGGGTTGATAAAAATTAATTTCATGACAACAGTTATACACATGGCACAGCTAAGTTGGTAAACATATTTTTCTCTACTGTTTACATTAAGTTGAGCAATACATCTAGGTCACTTCCATGCCCCATCCTGTAAATTGACAGCCAAGAAGAAACAGCAAACTGATGAGCTCATCACTCTTCACTCTCTTCCTGTCAGAATGTTGTTTGCCAGCAAATATGCACAGCAGCAAAGTCTGATTAGTCCCTATATTGTGAAAGATTCTCATCTTGTCTGAATTTTACTGTACAAAAGATTACAAAAGGCTAATATAAAGTACAATTTAAATACCCACAGTAGTTACATTTAAAAAACATTTGCTTAAGAAAAAATATATACAAAAAAATGTGTAACTGCATTAATTGCTGTTTATTTTTATCCATTTGTAGTTCATCTTTAAATTACTTTTTTTGCTAAAATCAATCTTACAAGTATACTCCCTAAAGAAGAGATGACATACTTACCTTTCCTGCTTCTGACTTTTGCAGTAGTTAAGACAAAGTGTCCACTAAAGATCCTGTAGAATCCGACACTTCCAGGAGTGCCAGTTTCCCGATCTCCCTCTGAGCTAAGCAGTTCAATCTGATGGCCCCTATATCATTACTCTATCCTGTAGTGATCTAGGGCCTGGCAGGAGGAACCACAGCATGTCATGGATGACTAGGAAATCAACACTCCCAGAAATGTCAGTTTCAACAGGATCTTCAGAGGGTGCTTTCTCTTCACAACAGTAGAGTTCAGGGCACAGGCAGCAGGAAAGGTGAGTATTCTCTGTCTTCTTTGCAGAAGTGGGTTTATTTGAAGACAGATTTTAGCATCCTAGTCGCTTTAAGGAGGTAGGCAGTTTAAGATATCCTTAAGATAACTGTGTGTTACTATAGCTATAATGCAGCATAAACAAAACAATTGTGTCAAAAGTAATCCAGATATGCATTGCCTGCATAATTGTGTAATACACAGTTAAAGGTTATGCTCTCGAGTGAGTCTATTCAAAGCAAAATATCTCCGAGGTGTTTTGCACTTTGTATACCTTAGTGGCCAGAAGCCGTGTCAGATAAATTTCCGACACCATCTTGCTCCCTCGGTCACCCTCCTTCTGATCTCCATGTTCATGGTTTTTTACCAGATGCCAAACTTTGACACCACTCTCTAGATCTGGAGTTATCATAGGAGCACGAGAGCGGAGGCTATCAGGACTGCCAGTATATCGGAATGTGGAGTCTGAAAGAGAGATAAGTAGCAAGATTTAGTATATTAAATAGGTAAATTGTTATAATACTGGTGGAAAATCCATTTCAATGTCAAATCTATTAGGTTTAGAAAAGGTATCCCTTGTTTTATCAATATTCTTGTTAGATAAAAGAGATCTGCTTGATTTCGATAACTTTATTAATATGCGTTTAATGTTTTAAAAGCTTTATACCTATGTACTCTTAGTAATTTAATAT
>NW_017306784.1:537073-588429 GCF_000935625.1 Nanorana parkeri | reverse complement strand
TATATATAGTATTAGCAAAAGTGTGCCTGCTCTAGAATGGGCAAGGATGGGGATAGAGAGATTGGTAGCAGGTAAGTTGGGGTGTTGACAGGTGTAGTAGTGAGTATGAAAAATGGTGGGCAGGCATGGTATATCACCATGTGTGTGTTTTTAATGCCCAATCATTCTAGTAATATTTTAAAAGTGATTTCATGTGGTGGAACATTTGAACTGTAGCTTAGGTCCTGCTGCCATGGGCTTTGTCTGCCAAGTGCAGAACAGTAATGACAGGACAACAAAATGGGTCTCCATAATGGAAAATTAGATGACCACATACAAGCTATGTCCAAATTCTTTCTTTAGTCTTTTATAAAAGCATAACACGAGATGAACTGAGACTTCAAGTTGACGTGCTTCACACAAACAGACTAAGTACCTGTGTGCGTGAAACACATAAGAGGCCTCAATTTATTTCTTGTGGTATGCCCTTATATAAGAATAAAGAAACTGTTTGGACATAGCTGGTGTGCAGTCATCCAATTGTCCTGTATAGTGGCTGTTAGCAGATGAGCTGGGCAAACACGTGCCTATAGCATGCAAGCATTGATTAACCTGGAGCAACACACTGTTTTTTATACCTAGTAAACTATGCTTACAGTGTGCTTGGAAAAAAACAAATCCGGATGATTGAAGACTGGAAAAACTTTGCCCTGGTGTGACGAGAGTCCATTTCAAATGGTAGGGTCAGAAGATGACCTACAGTGTATGGATGCATTAATTTATCATATCTTCTGTTAACATTTAAGGCAGCTGGTGGTGTAATGGTATGCATAGTATTTTTCTATTAAGTCTCCACAGGGCGAAATCCTAAGGAATGGTTCCAGCAACTTTCTGAAGCTATGCTATGAATCACTTATGAAAGCAAAGCAGGTGCTACCTGGTACAAGATAGTTGAGAACAGAATGAGCACCCATTGTCATAGAGAGGAACAATAAAAGGGACTGTAGTTTAGATGGTCTTTTTATGTATGCTTGATATCAAATTTACAAAGACTGTTGTGCCATCTACAGGCATGTCAGCCTAGAACAGGGGTAGGCAACCTTGCACCCGGGCCCTTTGTTCCTTAGGCCCGCCACTGACTAAAGGGTTAGTAAGGACTGTAGCTGGATCCTTTGACATAAGGGGAGTACATTTAAGGTTTGGCAGATTGACATCCTGGTTATGGCAGGTCACCCAACAGGGCCTGCTAGTAAACACACCTTAAATCTGGAGTATCTTCAAAAGGTACAGTGTTTTAGGAAGGTGGGATATTGTTGGATCCCCAGCAGGAACAGCCGAATTTTTAAGAAAATCAAATCGATATTGGTCTGAAAAGAATTTGGGATGAGTAAATTGTTTACCAGGAGCATTCCAGTTTCTGTAAAGATCAGGTTGAAGTGATCTGGAAAAAGTTTGATAGTCTTAGAGCCTCTCAGGGATCCCACACTGGTATGAGTAGTAGTAGAAGCATCAAGCTTTTCCATTCTAAATGTGGATCGCACAGCATCAATAAGAGCTGATATAGTATGTTTAAGCCTGTAAACTATACAAGCTGATTCATGGCTCATCCGGAGCAAACTCATTCATCAAGTATTTGTGTAATTTTCAGTCAGAGAAGAAGTCCATGGCAGATGGCTCAGAGCTGCAAGCTGCTAGAGCTGCAAGAATGTCTAACAAAGATTCTGAAGAGGAAGGTGTGTCTACAGTCTCTGCATTTAGTGACAGCCAACATAGTAGCAAATAAAAGCTAGCATAGCTGTGGAGAATTCCTCCCTGAATAAGGCAGAAAAGGGAGCCCTTCCTTATAAAGCTATGGAAGACTGCGAGGAGTGTGTTGACTTGAGCAGGGGACACAAATCAAGTCTATTGGTGTATAGTCCCTTAGGAGGCACACTGCAGACTGCCCCAGAACTGTTAGAAGATCATGGGCTGGTGAGACCTGTTGCAATGGGACTGCTCCCCTTGTGCTTGGTACCCGACATGTTGTACTGCTTAAAAGGAACAACTTAATAGGGAACACCAGGTAAAAGACTTGGTTACAAACAACCAGCTACTTAAGCAGAAGAGGTTCAAAAGCTGGAGGTGACCAGATCACTGTAGGTGACAGCAAGGACTTACCGCAGAATAAAACCATCTCTCTTGCCGATAGGTAGAAAGGTGGGAATATGCTACCTCAAGCTAATTAAAAAAAGGGGGAAACAGAGCGGGGGTTGGGAGTGTGTGCATGAAGCTCAAAGAGGTGGTGAAGGGAAGGGTGTGTAAAGGTAGCATTTAACGTTAACAGTTAATGAAGTAGCTAGATGTTAGTAGATATGGTGTACTCATTAAGCCTCTCGGAGGCTGGGTCACACCAGAGGCTATGCTATGTCTCTGAACCCAGAAAGTGCCTTGTCGCTAAATAACACCGCACCCATAGGTCCGAGTAGCGTTACAGGCACAGCCCAGTATCCCAAGGTCACATTCTAGGCAGACTCTGCAATCCTCAGTCCAGTGGGGTGTGGCTACAGCCTCCAAGGCATTGCACATAAAACGGAAGCTTGCTGGAAGTGGGAGGAGTTATACCTGACTGGTTAACTTTTTTTTTGCCAGTGTCCAAATCCGTCTGTAGGCAGCAGCATAAGCCAATGGTATCAGAAATTACAGAATCATGTGCCCCCAATGAACAATAAAGAAATATACTGTATATTTCAATAGGAAAAAATGTTTTCGTAAAGCAATGAGCAATTTAACGTTAAGTGAAGGGCTGCAGTATTCCTATCCCAAGAATCATGTATAAATAGGAGTGTATATTGCATTTTGCACATAGGCCCTGTAGAAGTCCAGATGTCATCGGAAAAAACACAAACCCATCCTCTCTTTACTCAAGGTGCATGGAAGAAGCTAAAATTTGAATAAAACAGCAAAGGCTGCTTACATGGTGCACAGCTTGAAAGAACAAATTGATGAGTCTTCATAATATCCAGCAACTTCTGGTGTAATGACTTACAGGGTTTTTCACAAAAGGGTGAAGAGTTTGGAGAAGACAGGAGAAGTGACCAATCTAGGACAAAATAGCTGATTTGCAAAAATTCTCAGATTCAGCTCACTTTCCAGTTCAGCTATGTTGGCCTAGATTGTTCACTTCTCCTGCCTTCTCCAAACTCTTCACCCTTTTGTGAATAACCCTGTATGAAAGCAGACATGCGAGCACTAACATCATTCTTGGAAGTATTGTGGATCAGTGAAGTAAGAGTATCCACTGACTTCATACAGATGCGAATAAAAGTACATCATCAAGGAAGAGTTGACTAGTGAGATTAACTGATTAAGTATCTGTTTGGATCTGAGTGAAAATTAATATCACTTATTGATAAGACTTTTGCATTTTGAATGGTGCATCTGAGGAAAGTTTGGATGGAAAGATATATATAGGGATTAGTTTTAGACAATAAAAATATACTATGCAGGATTTCCAATAGATTCATTTTGAATTCACTCTAAATCATTTTGACCCACTTTTGCAGGCTTTTGTAGCTATTTTTGATACATGATCTTATCGAGCTACATTTAATGTAGTTATCACTAAACAGTGGTATAATTTTGTATTAGCACTTTTGTTGGCCGTTCTCCTAGTTTATCATGATCCAAAGTGAGGGAGAAGAGGGGTTTTTCTATCTTTGGGAAGGGTGGGGAGACACCATGCTGAATTCTGCCACCGTTTTAAACGAGACTTTTTTTGTCTAATAAAAGTGGGAAAAAATGACAAAGTACAACTCAAAACAGACAATGCATCAGACCTTATTGAGAAATGGGTTGCAGTAGCAGACTAAGTGTGATCTGTCATCTAAGAATAATGAAATGAGACTACAGTGGGCATTGAATAGGCAAACGGTACAACTGAAGATTGAAAATGCATTATCTGACTGAAGAGACTCGAGAACCTACAGTTTTTTTCAATTAAATTACCACAGATCAAAATACATAGAGGGAAGTTCCAGCAACTTGGTGAATCTATGTCATGAAGAAGTCAACTTGTTAATAAAGTAAAAGCAGGTTACTACATGATGATGATGGATAACTGTACATAATTTAGTAGCCACAGATTGCATTTCTAGATGCAAAGCTAACATCATTTGAATGTAGAATGCACCATTTTTAAAAAAATACCTTCACCAGCTCCAGGTTTAAAGTTGTTAGGGATTCATAGAGTCAGATAACTTTGGCCCTCATAAGCTACCCATGATATTGAAAATAAGTCTGACAGTTTAGCCAAAATTACAGCCACTGACTTAGAAGAGATAAGCAAAAAAGCACTAGTTAGAAATAAAAAATACCATTAAATTACAAGAATGTAGAGAATATTTAATTTAAACTGTCTCTGTTGTCAGGCTAAAGCAGATAGAATTATACTGTGTACGTGAGAGATGTTCAAAGCATGACCAGACACATTCTTGCAGATAATGCCAAGCAGAGAGAGTGAACAGACACTAGTGTTTCTGTCAGGAAATAATTCTTCCTATTCTCATTTGCTCAGTGCTCATCTTCGTCAGCTGGAAGCAAACCAGGAGCCCTATTAACATTTCCAATATCCAAATGTAATACGGCAACCAATGTCAGGCTTTCAGAAGTTTCTTTCACATGGGGGTTCTGTGCTCATACCACTGAACAACACTGTTGGTTATTCTCAGTAAAGTGTTTGGATGGTTTTGTTTCTACCATAATCATATTTGCCCCTGTAACCATTATTTAATGAATCAGAGACAAACGTTACTGACATCGTCACCTTTCTGGACAGCCAGGGGCTAACCCATTAATGCTATGATTTCGATAACATTGTGTAAAATCTTTCTGACAGTAGTAACCCTGTAAAGACCAGTTTACACTTCCTACTCATTACTAAGCAGCTTGTTTACATCTATGAATTATGTGAAACGTCAGGCCACTACTCCAATCAAGTAAAGCAGCAGCTGGAATCTGTGTGATCAGATATAATATAAAATTGACAATGAGACAGCACAGCTTTCTCATTATCAATTTTAGTTTACATGTATGCATGTTTTAGTGCATTTATAAAACACATGACATGCTGCATTTTCGTGCTTTTATCCAAGTTAAGCACGTCCACTGAAATGAATGTATCATGATAAATCCATATTCAAAATATTTCTCCCTCAGTTCACATAGTAGCACATCAAACATGCAAGTTACCACATATGCATGAGTGTGGAAGGGTCCAAAGTGCTGGACTGAGCACCTGATTTTTGTACTGGGGTGTATTGCAGTACTTTTTGAGGTGGCTGTCTTTTGGCTATAAACATTTTGAAATATTAAAACTATGAATATCGAGGTACACTATATCTTTGGTGCACGTAGAGGAGTTTACATCTGAACGAATCACTGTCACTGAGAAAAAAAGGGAGAAATCAAACATTTTAGAGCTGTCCCCAGAACAAGAGGTAAGGTGAAATCTTCCAGTGGGGACACTTGCTCTGTGGACAACTCTCTAACTGGGGAATTCCCCTCACTTGGGGAGATGTCCTCCCTGGGACAGGAAGTGAATGGAAATTTCCTCAATGGCACATAGACAGCAAAAAATATGCAGGCAGGAGTTTTAACTATTCTTTACTCTGTCCAAAACTGAAACAGGTTTGGCTATACAAACACAAGCAAAAGGGTGGTCACAGCAAATATTATTTCATGTATGTTTTTTTTCTTCAGTGGATGGCTTTCCTGTGTGTCTGTGAAAAGAAAATGTCCATCTATATCTGACCTTAGGGTTTTCCATGAAAATCTTCTCCATGTTGCAATAAGAACAGTAAGAGGAAACTTGACTAAAAAGTGAAGCACCATAGTTAAACTTTTAGCCATGATTTTGCAATGTGATCTCCTTTTTTCACATTTCCATAAAATTCTAGTAAGTTGATTAGTCAGCAAAACACACTGTTTGCCTGCCCTGATTGGTCTTACAAAGTGAAATTGTATCTACTGTAGTGAAAGTAAATGAATTGGTTTTGGCCAAAGCAAACAGAGCATTAAAACATAAGAAGGGCCCTTTAGAAAAGGTCAGCTAATGGGGAGAGAAAGAGTTGTTTACATGAGTTTAGGGTAATGACACCATAGTATGGATCTAAAGCATTCTTGCAGCATTAAAAAGGAGTAGAACATTTAGCAGAGATGGAAGAAATCCAAAACCATTTACAATATTGCTATTGTGGTGGAGTGTGCTTAGAAAGAGATGGAAGAAAGCAGAAGGGAAGGATTGTGAAATATGTATTCAGTGCAAAATGTACCATCCTCTTTTGTGTACTTTAGTTGATAAGAAATGTGTTGGTTTATGTTACTATTTGCAACCAAGAGTTATAATTTTTTACATCTCATACAGTAATGTCTGTCTATTTACTGTCTATTTACCTGAACAGGTACAAAGCACTATTTACTAAAAAAAGTGTTTTCTCACCATATCTGCTGATTGAGGTCCGTGATATGCTAGCTGAAGCTGGGATATTGTATGAAGAGGTTTGTTTGGGAACCAGTGCCACCACTGACCGATCTGAGACCTACATGGAAAGGAAAACATTTGAAAAGTTATCTTTGTACAGTAATGATTTACATATTTAATAAATAGTTCTGATTTTTTACATGCATATAATGTCTAAAGCTGGAGTAGTCAAGCAAAAAGGCCTTTATTAATCAGGATATTTAAGAAATCATAGCAGGTTAAGTATAATTATAGCTATTAGCATGCATACAAATGCTGTCATTCTTTTATTTCCTTGATAATTAGGGGGTTTAAAGGATCCCGGTGTTGCCACTCAATCTTCTATACAAACACAACATACCTAACAGTGTTGAGGAACACAGCCAAAGCACAAAAGTGCACAGTGTGTGGTTCAAATCTGAATGATATTATGTAACCAACTTAACTATATTATTTTCTCTAAAAGAATATGTAAAAATATTATCTTTGTGTTTACAGTTGAAACTTTTATACAAAGTAAATTCATTTATCTTTAAAAATCAACATTTTAGGCTCTCAAACTAGTCACTTACAAGTTTATTTTATAATCCCTTTGAAAATGTTCCAGTCCTCTAAAATGTTTTTTTTGTTTTCTAACCTTCCCAACTATTTACCTTAGCATAGTAAATGAGGTAAATCTCTGCTAACTTCCATCATCCATTCATGTGCAAATAAAATACTGTGTTTTTAATTGCCCTTGCTAAATGAGCGAATATTCTTTGCATTCAGAGAAACTTTATGTCCCTTTACACTAACAGAGGCAATAAAACACCAAGTTTACTTTCACATAAATCTAATAAGCAACACTTTTGATACTAGAGAAAGATACATCCTTTTGCAACTTCATGCAATCAAAATCTATGCACCAAACTGATTATAGTTAAAGTTTAGGACTTAAACCTATTTTAATGACTAAATTCATTAATTCTATGATGCCATTGTACCATGAGGCTCAAAACATGACAAGTTTTGTGCACAAATGCGTCACACAAGGCTGTGACATTATAGATTAGAAATAAAACAGTATCTAAACCCTAAATCTATTTTCTAGTACATCATGCCTTACTGTATACAATTTTCTTAAGTACATTTGATTGCAGTTTCCCCCCCCTGAGATTCTGACAATAACAGCATTTTCTGATACAAGCTGATGATGCCAAACCAGGGCCTCTCAATTAGTAGCAACACTGTCAGACTGCCATACTTGCTTCTTCAGTTGGCTTTTGGGTCAGTGCATTATTCCTGCAGACCTGATCAGCAGTAGATCTAAAGAAAGACCTTTTAGTCTACAGGCAATTTCCCCAACAGAGCTCTCCGTGGTGCTGAAAAGTTTATTCAGTTTCAATACTAGGAGGGCTAAATGTCACAGAAAAAAAAAAACAATGTGTTAAACTCACAGCTACAGAAGCATAATGTTAGACATATGTGAACCTCCTAAATATTAAGTGTAGTTTAGAATCCATGTAGAATCCAAGTGCAATTTTAAGCTGTTCCTTTTTTAAACTGAAAAAAGTAACTGTGCTCCTGTAACATGCACAATCGTAGATTTGTGCAAAGAGGTTTTCTGGAAAGTGGACTAAAATGCATGTTCAGCCATAGGCGTAGGGGGAGATTAGAACCCCTGCTACTCACTGTCATACAGGGCAGAGAGATTTCACTTACTGTCACAGTGACAATAGTTTCACCAACATGAAGGTAAAAGAAATCTTCAATGGCAATACAAATTTTTTTTTTTTTTTGGCAGAGTAGGGAAGACTAGAATTCCAGTCAGCTTTTTATTATGGTCTGTGTTACTGTTGCAATTTCCTCTAGCTTCCTGTCTTGTGAAACTATTGGCATCCTAACAGTGAAGGAGGGGACATTTTTCTAATAGAACACAGATAGGCTCCATTAGCCTAGGCTGTCCAAAACAAAAGGAAGAAAACAAACAAACTTGGGACACTTTGCACAATTTAAATCAAATGTATTTCCCCTATAAAAAGTGGCAGCCAAGGTTTATTTGATTTCTTCTTACTGATACATAATTTATATATAATTACATGACATTTTACATTATTGTATCATTTCAATTTATTTTGATTAAAGATGCTCAAATATAAACACTACTTGAATATATATTAGTAGACTGCATCGCATTGGGGGGCTTAAAATAGAACTATGGGCAAAACAGAAATAAGTAATATTATAACACCTTGGTAAAAACTATACTGGTCAAACAATCATATAGTTTTTAAAAGAACATTTTGTTGTCCCATCTTAAAGAAGTAGAATCCATGCAGTTTAATTACAGCTAAACTACAAAGAGAATAAGCAGCTATGGCAACTTGCCACTGGACAATGTTGCCCCCTTAAAAGGAGAACTATGAGGTGAGTGATTTTCACTCACCTCATAGTTCTAGCGGACCTGTGACAATGAGACTGTCACAGGTCGGCTCAGTAGATCGGGAGGTGAGAGAACATATACCGGCGTTAGCTCACCTCTTGATCCTGTCACGGCTCTCTGCCGTGACAGGGGAGGGGCTGGATTCCCCCCTCCCCGCTCCGATCCGCCAGCGCTGACTGGCGGGGAGGGGGCGGGTACAGCTGGCTCTGCCCAAATAGGCAGAGCCAGCTGTCAGTCACGCAGCTGGGCGGATCCCGGCACAATTGCCGGGATCCGCTTTAGCTGCGGCGTCTCAGTATACCGCGAGCAGCTGCTCGCGCTATACTGCGGTGTCTCAGTATACAGCCCACTGTATACTGAGCCTAGGGTGATGGGAGGATGCTAGCTTGTGTCCTCCCGTTACCCTAAGGAGAACTATGGGGAAAAGACTTAACCCCATAGTTCTCCTTTAACCGCAATGTGATATTTCAGGACTAATCTACTGAACAACGATGTTTCACCATCGGTACTTCCATGACAAGTGACAAATCCTCAGCTGGCTGTTGTTTGTAAACAAACCAGCTGGGGATGCTGGATGATGTAATTGACCAAAGTTGCTCATGAGCATATCTGATCAATAACGCCAATCAGGATCCCTGGCTAGCTTGTTTACATTTGGGTGGGTGAACTGGCTAATTTAGGCCAATTTGTTCATGCTCAGCCCAAGCCCAAAGCTCATCCCTACCCCAGGTAATGCATTTTAGTCAATCACAGACAGGCAATTACATTCAATTTATATGCAACCATTTGTGTAAAAAATGTAAATTATTATCAAAAGTGATCCTGTATATTTTAGTAAGCAAACCTTTTACATCAGAGACATTTCTATTACAATCATCAATATGATTGGATGATGTCCACAATTTCCCATGAGAAATACCAAGAAGGCATTTAGACATTTCCCCCCCAAAACAGTTTGGTATATACTGAGATAACTAAACACTGGACCATGCAAAGTGAGGTGTCCTTCTATATAAGTATTCCAATGAGGCATACGTACATCAGACTGCAATCTATAGTATTCCATCACCTTAGTTAAAACATTTCAATATCATAATGTAGACTTGTGTCACATGTGATACCCATATAACCACTACTGTTTTTTTTTTACCATTGACAGTTGAATCAGCAATAATGCATCAATATTGTTTATAATTCATATGTGTGCTATTGTTATAATAGATAGGGGGTGGCCATAAAGGTTATCGGAGTCTGTGTGTCAAATCCAAATGTAGAGCAAACTTAGACATTGAGCAAAGTGTCCAGGTGAATTGTATGTCTCCAGTAAGTCACTGTCCATAAGTGATTATCCCACTGTGTGGGTTCTCATCTGACATGAGAGCTTCACATCTTTACAGAGACCATCTTCATGACATTGTGTTGTGGAGCTTCATAAGGATGCAAAGGATGCATCTACACAATTGATGGCATTCGGCAGAATCAGTGGGATGACCATTGCACAATCATCTCCTCTCTTCGCTAAGTAACCATTGACACCACTGCTGTTTGCTGAGCTGTCCTCCTGTTGACCACAGGTGAAAGGGGGCTCTCCCTTTCCCACTAACAACCAATGAAGGATATCCCTCCTCCCACTGACCACTAATTCAAGATGCAGTCCTTTTCCCAATGATCACCAACTGGTCAATAATTAATTAGCCAATATAATGAGGCACTTTTCCTTTGCCATCAACATAACAGGAGCATGTCTCCACTAACCACCAATTCAAAAGGGGCATTTTACCATTGGCCACCAATAAAACAAAGCACTTCTACACACCACCAATGTAATAAAGCACTTCTCCACCAACTACCAATGTAATAGAGTCATTTCTCCACTGATGATCAATGTAATGGGTCACTTTTCTAATGACCACCAATGGAACGGGCGCATTTCTCCAATGGCCACCAATGTAATGGGTGCATTTTTCCACTGACCATCAACGTAATGGTGGGATTTCTCAAATAACCACCATTGTAATGGGGTAATTTATCCACTGGCCACCACTGTAATACAAGCACTTCTCTGATTACCAAATATTTTCTATGGTAATCTGCAACCTCACTGAATATAAGTAAAAAAACCCAAAAAAAACACCTTCTTTTTCATCAACAACACACTCATTCAATATTAGTGATATAGTGACTACACTGTAAGGGCTCTCCTTCCTTTCCCTCTTTCTTCTTTTTCATGTGTACTTCTTGAGGTTCCTCCTCACTCCTTTTTGTGTGACCTTAGGAACAGCATTTCAAAACTTGATACACTGTCTGTAATTTTAAGGGGCACATCCCCAGTGAGCACCAATGTAAGCCATGGAAGCATGTAAAAAGTAGCCTACAGCCCAACTTGCTGACTTGACACAAAAAAATACAATATTAAAATAAATGTACCTGTCTGTAAAAAATAAATAAATACATATTTATTTTCCCCTTGAGCTTATAAAAACACTGTACATTTCCTTAAAGTTTTCTTTAATTCATTTCAAGTCCAACTTCCTCTGTACTTCAATTGTTATTGACCTATGCTCGTTAAGTCTAGGTGGGAGATGAAGTATGAATGAGTATTACTTTAACCCCCATTTCGGAAGGCTCTGGCGCTCCTCTTTTCTCCCTGCTGCTGCAGGGGTCGTTTGATGTCATCATGTAAAATGTGGGGCTATTAGCCCTGCATTGCAGGTGGAGGAGGCAGGGGTGTGACCAGGAGCACATTAGTGAATAGTCTTCATGGGACCAAATCGGGCAGATTGATTAAGTCTGCCGTAGTGCCGCTAGATTTAATGAGCATATAATCTTTGAAGTGCGGGTGTAGCAAGAGTATTTTTTTTTCTTCAGAGTCTTCAGAACCCTCACGTAGATGTTTTGTAAGTTTATGGTAAAAAACAGGAAACAGGAAAGTTTTGCAATTTTGTATTCCTGCACATTGATATTGTTGCTTATCAGTAAAGCCTACTTGTCTTAAACATTTTCATAATAATAACTGTATCTGTATAGTTATAGCTATCTAAAGTAACAGCTTGCTCTATTCCCATGAAGAAATCAACCAAATGACATCCAATATACTGGCCATTTATGGCCACACAGAGATTTGTAGCCAATTTAACTGAAGGATCCAGATCACTGGAGGCAACATAGCTGACAACTTTGCAATGTGCTGAAATAATTAATGGCATTCCTATCTGTAATTAGGAGAATACTGAAATAATTAAACTGGTAAACAAACACACTAGATGATTTTGGCACCACTGCCTTCGTGAATATTTGGTGGAAAATATAGCAATATATTCCAGAAGATGGGCTTTAAAAGTGAAATGTGTCAAATGTATAAATTTAGAATGGAAATATGTCAAATGTAAAAATTTAAAAGTAAAAAAAAAAAAAAAAAAAAAAAAAGCTTATGAGGCAATCGGGTCTCATATATATGATACAGAAATTCCAACTGTATATAATAGAATGATTTTGAAAAATACTAGTGTATTACTAGTGTTACAGTTACACTGATTATACCTTTGAAAGAAAAAGCTTAATGTATTTTAACAACTTCATTTTTTTCCCCTTGCAAGAAAAGGTTTCTACAAAAATGTAAAAGGGTCAACAAGATCAACAGACAAAGCTAAAATGTTAAGAAATCAGTGAAGAATCTAACAGCAGAAAATGTATAGAGACATGGGGGAAATTGTTGGCAAAACCCACTGAAGAGTGAAAAAATTCCCTGATAAGCACTGGTACATACAGTATGCCAAAAGTCTAAGTACACATCTGAGCAGAGGGATGGCAATCCATTAGAAGATTAGGGATGAATGATGTAATCAAGAAGAAAAAGGATTTATCTGAAAACTTTGGATTTCACCTTCGCCCAAATTTCTGCTAAATTAGCCTCCTAATCTTGTCACACGCCGGCGTTTAGGCAAAAAGCAGCATGGCAATACACCACTGTATATCAGAGTGTTTAATAGTGTTACAAATGGTACAGATGGTGAAACATGGGGATACTGGAAGCTTTGTTTGATAGTGACAGGCTTTCAGACCATGGTTCTACATGTTTCAATATGCCTGGAGAAAAAACAAACAAACAGTTGACCCTTTGGTCATTTTTAAATGCCATATACTGGCTACTGAATGATGTATTGAGGACTAACAGATATGAGTTACGGTCTTAGGTGGTTGTAGTCAGGTGCATTATGATTGTCAGATAATAACTTGATAACAAAACTGGTAAACCTTGTTGTCATGCAATTTATGAATACAATTGGAAGTAGCATTTTTTAGGACTATACCTGACCTTTGGAGTGGATACATCTATAAAAAGGATTAGTCTGCTAAAGCCACCTGAATTGTCTCACGAGTAACACAAATAAGATATTTTTGTCAGAGCCATGGATTAAAATGAGCAGCAGGCTCAAAACAAGGACTGTTATTTTAAAAGGGACAGACATGGAACAGTCTTTTTGATAAAGCAGTTCAACATGTTTTCATTTCATTCACAAACAGAATAAATACATGAATAAATAAATGAAATAATGGAGAGGCCATATTGCTTATTTGTTAGACCAAATACAACTGTTTTTAAGTAATTTTACAGTGTAATTTGATAGTATAGATAATTACCTTGTAATGTTGGATATAAATCTATAAATTCTTAATAGGCATTTGTATTTGCAACACTGTATATATGGACAGGTTGAGAGAAATTTTTCTGAAATTTTTTTTTAGTTTACCCATGTCACAATCTGGCTGACCTTGGACCAAAAGGTGGCACCCCCTAGAGCCAGTGGCCATCATTTTCACACCCTGTACCGGTCTAACCATTTTACATGTGGATGTGCAAGCTATATCAGCTTGGGATGGGGGGGCACACTTTGACATCTTTGTCTTGAGTGCCAGAGGACCTTGTCCCACCACTGATTTCCATGGTAGTGTTAACTGTATGTTATATAAAGTATGTTCCTATCACCTAGTATATTAAAATAGCTTTATTATATTGTACTTTTAGTTCTAATCTTACTATCATTGTTAACTTTGCACATTTCTGTAATCTGCTGACAATAGTCAGCATGTCATATTGCCCTAATTTAATAACCGCAGTGAAAATAACCTACAATTGCATAACATAGGAGTCTGAGAAGTAACTTCATAACCTAATATATGAAAAGTGTGCTCACGTGAACATTTCTCACTGTGTATCGCAAACAGTCAGGATTCAGTCAATTCAGTCAAAAAAGAAAGACGGCTGGAAGCTAAATTGATTACTATTGGCAACAAGAAAAAAATTCTTATGCACACTTTTCATATACCGTATATACTCGAGTATAATAATTATATATGTATTGTCTGCACTGTATTAGCAGTATATACTCTATATAGAGTATATACTGCTAATACAGTGCAGACAATACATATATTAGCATACAGTGTATTAGCAGTATATACTACATATAGAGTATATACTGCTAATACAGTGCAGACAATACATATATAATTGCTTAATAAATCTCTCTCCCCCACCAAATCTGCCCTCACTCACTGTGTCCGTGTGCCGGTGATCGATCAAAACTACGAACACATCACCGGAGAGAGCAGGGACGAGTCAGCGGCGCGCTATGCCGCCAGTGCAGACAATACATTTACAATTATACTAACATGAATGGATTAAATGATCTGTATGTAGCCCTGTACTATGGATCATTTAACCCATTCATGTTAGCAGAGGATCATTGTAAATGTATTGTTGCAGGCACTCTATATGTACATGCACTATATACTACATATAGAATGCACTGAACAATAGATTTACAATTATACTCTGCTAATATGAATGGGTTAAATGATCCGTAGTACATGATATGTAGCCCTGTACCCCCTTTTCCACTTACAGAGCTAGGTTATTTTTCTTTTAAATAAATATTAATGTAATTTTATTGGTATCTATCTATCTACCAGTAGCTGCCTCATTTCCCATACTTTTTCCCAGTTTTTTTGTGGTAAAATTAGGTACCTCGGCTTATATTCGGGACGACCTATACTCGAGTATATACGGTATATGAATCTCTTAGGGTAGTGAAGGTAATGTGGATTTAGATCTATATTTAATTTGAGTGGATCCGAGCAGTTAAATGACTCAGTATAAAAAGGTAATTATGATAACACATGTAGATAATAA
The DNA here is from genome assembly GCF_000935625.1 of Nanorana parkeri. NCBI lineage: Eukaryota > Metazoa > Chordata > Amphibia > Anura > Dicroglossidae > Nanorana > Nanorana parkeri. Next base: position 573,339 of record NW_017306784.1, on the reverse strand, counting down.
ATGGGGTTCTTTTAAGAGAACATATCAATACTGCAAAACACACACACAGACATATATATATATATACACACACATATATATATATATATACCCACAGTATATAATATTCTCATGGTGATCAACAATTTTAGCAATGATTCCTGGTCCCATTCCTGTCAATTTAACTTTAGGGAGCTCTTGAGGGGGAAGCCACTACAGTGATGACACTGAATAAGGAAAAGGACCACTATGGGGGGGATGCTGGATGCCAAAATAGGTGCAGTACAGGAGACCTGGAGGAGTAGAGGCACTCCAAAGGGAGGAAAGGTGCACTACAGGAGGGAGAGGTATAACAGAGAAAATGTGGGATTAAAAGGCAAGTAGAGGTAAAGTGATGCATAGTATAGGGGGGTACTGGAGAAAGAGAAAATATGAGGGCACACTGGAAAGGAAAAGAGCAATACAGAGGAGACACAAAAGGGGAAAGAGAGCAACAAAACAAAGGGGGTGAAGGAGGTGGAGAGCAAGCACTGTAAAAAGTGTGATTTTGAAGGAAGGCACAAAGGTTGGTGTTTTCATTACTCCCACACTGCAATCCCTCCTGGAAAGAAATGACCACAACTTTGCTATGTTGATAATAGCAGTTTATACTGTATATTGGAAGTATGGTTCTTGTTGGTAGGAAAAGTGACAGCTTGTGCTACTTGTGAGACAAGAATTCTGAAGTTCTGACGTTTAAAGTGCAATTTCAGCATCCAAATAGTTGACACACATCTGGCAAATATTAGAAATCACGAGCCGCTCCATTCAACACTTCACTTGTACCTCTTTCCTGTTGTGTTCCACCTCATCTGATCAATACTGTCTATACAATACACTGTCAGGGCTATTCACAAAAGGGTGAAGAGTTTGGAGAAGGCCGGAGAAGTGAACAATCTAGGCCAAAATAGCTGATTTGGATAAATTATCCAATTCAGTTCACTTTCCAGTTCAGCTGTGTTGTCCTAGATTGTTCACTTCTCCGGCCTTCTCCAAACCCCTCACCCTTTTTGTGAATAACCCTGTGTATGTTACTCCAGTCTCTGCTATGCCTATTGATAGTTGATACCATGAGAATTTCTGCAATAGGTTTTGCAATGTCAGTGTATAGCACTATAGCAATAGTTTCCTATTGTACACATATAAATTAAATTTAGAGGTTTAGTGATGAGCTTAACAAAGTGGATCTGCCCTGCCATTATTGCTTACTATGCCCTCTTTTCACCCATGCAGAATCTTTCAGAATATGAAATAAAATTAAACCATTTGCATAAGAGAATATTCATGTACCTGGTAGTGCACAAGGGTGTTAAGCCTCTTCCAGTCACCTTCTATCTTAGTTGTTATATCTTCATCTTGTAGAACAACTCTTGCGATCCGCCCTTGTCTCCACTCTGTAAAGAAGGATGTCAAAAATCATGCAAAACTCAAGGCTGCAAGTCACAAACTAATTTGCATACTTAAGGGAAGCATACTATACACAAAGCAAAGGTTTGCTGCCAATTTGCTGAATATTTTAGCTTTTAACATTTCTACATGTGTGGTTGACTAATCCTGGTCATCTATACTATAGAATATACATAAATAATAGAATATGATACAAGATAAAGTCAATAAAATCATAGGAATAATATACTACATATTCTTTTATTTCATATGACTGATTAGGAATCAATTTTTGGTAACCTACCCAAGTCCATATCTACTGCTCTTGGCCTCTGAGAATATGGTACATTTTTATATACAGCATCCAAGATCTTTTCCTTGACTTGAGTGATAGTGTCACAGTTTAAGACTTTCACAGGAATCTCTGGGCTGTTCTCATTGTCGGGGTTCACACAATTTAAAATCTACAAAGCATGAGAAAAGAACACAGTATAAAAAAATTGAAGCCAGGGTCTCATACAGTCACACAAAGATGCAATATAGCTGCAATGCAAAAATATATCCATTTAGACTTCTAACATTTTTGTAGATGAGTAACAACTCACTCATATGATTGTTTGGAAATTATTATTATACAGGACTTATATAGCGCCAACAGTTTGCACAGCGCTTTACAATATAGGGAAGACATTATAATTACAATACAATACAATTCAAGACAAGATGGTAAGGAGGGCCCTGCCTGTGAGGGCTTACAATCTAAGAGGGATAGAAGTGAACAATCTAGGCCAAAATAGCTGATTTGGATAAATTATCCAATTCAGTTCACTTTCCAGTTCAGCTGTGTTGTCCTAGATTGTTCACTTCTCCGGCCTTCTCCAAACCCCTCACCCTTTTTGTGAATAACCCTGTGTATGTTACTCCAGTCTCTGCTATGCCTATTGATAGTTGATACCATGAGAATTTCTGCAATAGGTTTTGCAATGTCAGTGTATAGCACTATAGCAATAGTTTCCTATTGTACACATATAAATTAAATTTAGAGGTTTAGTGATGAGCTTAACAAAGTGGATCTGCCCTGCCATTATTGCTTACTATGCCCTCTTTTCACCCATGCAGAATCTTTCAGAATATGAAATAAAATTAAACCATTTGCATAAGAGAATATTCATGTACCTGGTAGTGCACAAGGGTGTTAAGCCTCTTCCAGTCACCTTCTATCTTAGTTGTTATATCTTCATCTTGTAGAACAACTCTTGCGATCCGCCCTTGTCTCCACTCTGTAAAGAAGGATGTCAAAAATCATGCAAAACTCAAGGCTGCAAGTCACAAACTAATTTGCATACTTAAGGGAAGCATACTATACACAAAGCAAAGGTTTGCTGCCAATTTGCTGAATATTTTAGCTTTTAACATTTCTACATGTGTGGTTGACTAATCCTGGTCATCTATACTATAGAATATACATAAATAATAGAATATGATACAAGATAAAGTCAATAAAATCATAGGAATAATATACTACATATTCTTTTATTTCATATGACTGATTAGGAATCAATTTTTGGTAACCTACCCAAGTCCATATCTACTGCTCTTGGCCTCTGAGAATATGGTACATTTTTATATACAGCATCCAAGATCTTTTCCTTGACTTGAGTGATAGTGTCACAGTTTAAGACTTTCACAGGAATCTCTGGGCTGTTCTCATTGTCGGGGTTCACACAATTTAAAATCTACAAAGCATGAGAAAAGAACACAGTATAAAAAAATTGAAGCCAGGGTCTCATACAGTCACACAAAGATGCAATATAGCTGCAATGCAAAAATATATCCATTTAGACTTCTAACATTTTTGTAGATGAGTAACAACTCACTCATATGATTGTTTGGAAATTATTATTATACAGGACTTATATAGCGCCAACAGTTTGCACAGCGCTTTACAATATAGGGAAGACATTATAATTACAATACAATACAATTCAAGACAAGATGGTAAGGAGGGCCCTGCCTGTGAGGGCTTACAATCTAAGAGGGAGGGGCAAGTGATAAATGAGGAGGTAGCTGTGTGGGGATGAATTGTTTGAAAAAGAGTTCAGTGGTTAGTTTGACGTGTGATAGGCTTCCCTAAAGAGATGAGTCTTTAGTGATTGCTGAAAGGCAGTCAGAGTGGGAGATAGATGGACAGGTTAGGGTAAGGAGCTCCAAAGAATGGGAGAGACTCTAGAGAAGTTGACGAGGAAGCTAGAGAGCAGGAGGTCTTGGGAGGAGCGTAGGGGACGGTTAGGGTGATACTTAGAGACAAGGTTAGAGATATAACCAGGGGCAGAGTTGTGAAGTGGTTTGTATTTAGAATGTTATCCTTTGGGCGATTGGAAGCCAGTGCAGGGATCGGCAGAGGGGGGTTGCGGATACTGAGCGGTTGGTTAGGTGGATAAGTCTAGCAGCTGCGTTCATGATAGACTGAAGGGGGGATAGTCTGTGTAGAGGTAGGCCGATGAGGAGGGAGTTACAATAGTCAAGACGAGAGATAAAAAGTGAGCGGATGAGCAGCTTTGTGGTTTCATTGGTGAGGAAGGGGCGTATTTTGGAAATGTTACGAAGGTGAAGACGGCAGAATTTGCATAGGGATTGGATGTGGGGGAAGAAAGGTGAGGTCTGAGTAGTACAGGATGACACCTAGCAACTTGGCATGGGGGGAGGGTTGGATAATTGTGTTCTTAATAATTATCTAAAAGTTGGGAGAGGGTGCACGGGGGGTGGGGAGGGAATACCATGAGCTCAGTTTTTGAAATATTGAGCTAGAAATGTGTTTCTACTTTGTACTAAACTATTAGCAAGAATAACAAACATTATTACTGCAGAAATTGTCTAATAATCTACTGTAATTGAGAAATGCATACTGCTGCCAGTTTTTTAAATTCCAAAAATGACCTATATATCAAGCTACTGAACAGTACATGCAGAGACAATTCGACTGGCTGTGTTCCATTGACTCTTGGCTTTGTGGTATCCGCTTATATTTACCAGTGTTTTGTACTCAATCTGCTGTCGAATTAGTTTATCTTCACTAAGTGAGTAGCGAGCTTCTCCAGTGATGGAATCAATAGGTCCTTTCTCCATTTGTTGCTTGATTGCACAGTGCAACATGAACAGGGGCTCCCCAGCACACTCCTATAAACACACATATAGAGATTCTGATATTGGTAAAATACATGAACTAGAAACCTGAAAATAATGCAGCTGCCATGTACATATTTTATGCTTGGATGATTGATTACAGATGTGTTGATAAACTGAAAAACCTTTATTTTAATTTTTCTTGGCTGATATAAGAATAACAATCTAATAACATCCAAAAACTTCACAATTTAGAGTTTGTGAACGCTCACAAACTATCCCCAAGTAGAGATCCCAAAAAGGATAGTGAACATCAAACTATCGCTATCCAACATACATGATATAAATTTATTTTACAATTATGACACTCAAAAAATATTAATAGAACAAAAAAAATTGCATGAACACACATTTAAAATGCGTTCATGCATATTTTTTTGATCTATTAATATTTGTTTTTAAAAATAGGCCTAATTTTACAAGCTTTAACACCAGCCTTAGTCACTACATGTTCAACTATGTAACTTTAATTTTCAAACTTCACTTAACTCAACTGAAAATATCTGTCACTTTTTTGAAAAAAAAAAAAAAAGGATACTTAATCCTGGTGTATTAGCTCTGTGAATGGAGACTATGTTTTTTCCTGGTATCACCTGATTCCTGCTTATGATTGGTCTTGTCTCATTGAATAGTGGGACTTACTGGTAGTGAACTGATATTATTAACAAGAAACCCCAGATCTACAGGTTTTAAATTGTTATAACCATGGCTAAATTTTATTTTGAACTAAGCAGAAGGACACATTTCCAACCATCTCTGAGTCCAAGTCTACTTCTGGAAAGAATACAATACAATAAATAGAAAGAAAGTAATGTTAATGGTTGTACCTTGAGAAACTTGTGTAGAAGGAAAGCAAACCAGTTAGTCAGCATCTTTTCTGCTACAGACTCAGTCCTGGAGAAAAATTTTAAATTTGTCAATTAGTTGTAACATTGGGCAAACATTTCTTCAAATCTGTAGTATCAGTGCAATACAATAGTATCTAATATTAGATAAACTCAAAACAAATTTGCAAACCAATATGGAACCTTGAATGCCCCATGAGGCTTTCTAAATGCTAATTACTCAGCAAATTAATTATCATTGCTTATACCTCCATTAAAACACATAAGGCAGAACTTGCAGCGAATCTGGACAATCTAAGATTTGTAAATAATGAGCTATCTACAGTTCCTTGGATCACAGTGTTTTTGAAGTATGTGCGTACTTATGGTAACACTGGTGTGTCTTTTTAGGGCCAGTTCACACTTGCACTGGGCTGCATTGCTCAATGCAGCCCCAACACAAGGACAAGACCAATTTCCTTCATACCAATTGTCCTAGTTCACACCAACATGGTGTGCTGGGGTGCACTGGTTGAATATAGAACATTTATTTTGGCCCCTGCTGTTAAAAAAAAAAGGAAGAAAAATGGGTGATATTAAAGTCAAAATATTTTTAAGCTTTTTCAAATTCTCGTAAAATCACTTACTCCTTGGTGTTTACATGTTTTCATTTCCTGTATAATAAGCTGGTTCCCTGAGCACTGGAATGAACCTGCTTTAACTAGAACATGCATTTTTCACCCTTAAACACCACCACCTATGTCTTTCCCATTAACTGCAATTCATTTGTCCACAACTGCAAAATTAAACTAAAATTTTAAGGAAATAAAAATGCTCAGTTTTGCTCACCCTTATTGCTGGTTTACAGGCACCCAGTGCGGAACAGATTAAACAATACTGTTTGAGAGTTAGTAGTGCTAATATATGCAAAGATCTTTATTTCTTTTTTTTTTTAAAACAAAATCAGAAATAACATGATGCCATGAGATATCATGAGACCAAATAGTGAAACTGTTAGCCTAGTACTAAACAAATAATGTTGTAAACTTAAAAAATGCTTAAAAAGGTTAAAACCAACAGTTCTATTAAATAACACTTTCTGTAACAAACTTTATTCTCATTTTACCTCTAATGATCAACACAATAGCCAGTACTGGTGCTCTAAGATTGACCGGTCCCATAATGTTTAACCTTTCTGATAAATCCCCTGATAGTCAAACTCCTCCCAAGAGTTCAAAGAGAGAAGTTCAGTTTTGTACCTTACGGAGTGAGTCTTACTTCATTGAGGCGGGTATGATAGCACATACCATTTCATAAGTAAAACTTCTGCCATTCCATAAATAAATTACAACTTTGTATAAAAATAAACTATGTTCCTCCTGGCTTCCAAAAACTGTGTGGGCCATGATGAACTACTGTTCAGTACTATATATAAACATATTCCAGCACTATACTATACATAAAACATCTGTATATACACACTATGTAGCACTATATACCTATATACATAAGATCCAAATATACATACGCACACAGAATCCAGCCTCCCCCTTCTGTTGATCCATTGTGAAGCTTTCCCCTGTGATGCTAACCCTCTGCAGAGAGAGGAATGTGGGAGGTAGATGCTGATGCTATGTGCTGCTTTTTCCCAGACTGAATAGGATGGTGCAGCTCTTCAAGAACAGGAGAGATTGGGAAGCTCTGGGTTTTTACTAGTTTTTCCCTCTCTAAAGCTGTCCCTGACCACGGTTCTAAACAAATCTAAAACACACGCACTAAATCTTTTTTTGTTTCCTGGTGAATATTTGGTAGCTATAATAAGTGAATGGAGAGATTTTTAGTTTCGTCGTCAAGTTCTCCACTGAGATAATGTGTAATATACTAAAAGCCCTCCTACTTTCAAATCCCAGTTTTATAAAATGGAAGGAACTGGAGTCTCTACAAATGTGGAAAGGAGGCATATAATGCATACATTAAGTGGGCTTTCTCTTTCTACTCATGTTGTTAATCCTGTGCAAGCTGTTCACACTTCATGTTAAGCTTCACAAAAGGAAGAACAAATCTGCTTTTCGAAAAGCAGCTGTAATTTATGTCCAAGCTGTGAGATTATAAAAACCTGAAAGATTATTCCAACAAATCTCTGCTTTCTTTATGTTATTTCTGCACAGCAGCTGTGATTATTACGTTTCTTTTCTCATCCTAACAAAAAGAATACGTCCTACCATGCGTTTCACAAAAGAAAATTGGGAGAAAATTTACTTATTATTGTGGGCTACATGCGTTAACTCTTTCAATAATGAATTCTGGCACTGTGCTTAATACATACAATGTAAAAGGAATATATTAAACCTAGTGATACTTTAAGAAATGTAATCTTTTGTTTTACTTATTACTATTACGTCCATATACTATAATTAAAAAAAAACAAAACTGCCAGAGGCCATTTCAAAACCCTACCACAAAACATTGTGATAGCACTGTACCTTGTAAAAATAATAAAAAAAAGTTATCCTACATAAATAACAAATATTGAAACCTAACTCCAGCCAAAACATTTTCCAGGTAAACAGACTGTAATAAAAACCTTTTTCCCCAGCCCAATATACCATTTATACGGGGACACAGTTTGTGTCCCCTTATAAATCAAATTTCTGGTTTTGATGAACACCGCAAAAAGAGTAAGCACACCTCTCCAATAGGGAAAGAGATAGCAACAAAAACGTATGGAAATCTTTTATAATTGTTATTGCTTATACTAGTAAAGCATATTGTGAACCTTACTGAGCCAAAAGTCTCATAAAAAAAACAACAAAATACAGTTCCCTGTAGAGGATAAGCCTTTACACTCTTCAGAAACCCATGTGTCCTACCCTTACCCTGTTTCAGCCCTTCAGACTCTGCCAGTGTCTTTGGAATTTACCACTTTTGGGAATGTCGAAGACCTGTCCCCCCTCTCCTTGCACTATGGTTCCAGCTTCTAACCCTATGTCCTAAGTGATTTAGGGGTTGGAGGATGGTACCCCTAACCAAAGGGCTGGACTGGTGTTAAATTAGACCCTTAAATAACTCTGCCTGTACTACCAGCTGTCATAGAATGCTATAGCAGTAGGAGGATGTTGTAAAAAATTTTTGGAAGACATAAGCTTCACAAAATATTCTACTGTTAATGTAAACCTGCAATAACAGTACTATGGAGGCTTCCATTGCAGATCTTTCATTTCAACAATCATAATTGCCTTGCTGTCATTCTGATCTTCAATCATCAATACTTTGAGAAACTGACTTAAAAAAAAGCACACACATAACCATTTCTTACATTTTCTGATCACTTCTTCTGGTTAGTGACTCAGAAAGGTTAAATCTAGATAATCAGCATAACAACTTGGCAGCTAGTTTTTGCAGTAGGTCAGGGATGGTAGCCCCAATTTTACGTGACGATGGGTTTACTTTACATAGTGACACTGTTAAACTGGGCATACACTGTAATATTTTCTTTATTCAACCGGCAGGCTGAACAAAGAAATTATTACAGAATCCTCCATCAATGCTTACAAGCATTTATCAAAGAATCTCCCGCTGTCTTTATTGTAATACCCGAACAGAGCCGACAGCTCATTGGCTGCCCGCTCTGTTGGTTCAAAGATTTTCCAAGCAGCTCCTTCGATCAGCTGATCAAGGGATGCCATCCCAAAGGGTGCCAACAGCCACATCCATTGTGCATATTTGTGTATGGCCAGCTATAGTCAGGTTGAAAGAACAAAAAAAAACCATTGAAGAAAGAGTCCCTGGTATTAGACAGCAGACATTTTGTTTTACATTAAAATATGAGCTGCTAGAATAAGAAGACTGGAGAATATAAATATCAGTAACAATATTTCTTTAATTTGTACAAAGAGAAGGAAAGAAACTAGAATTTTACTTAGACAGCATTTAAAAAAAAACTAATATATAATGATATATAATTTAATATCAAACCCATTAAATAAAGTGTATAAACCCCCCAACACACTTGTTATGTTGTACTGTCATACGGAGACAATGCTGCTTCTCCACAGATACAGTACAATGAGTGAGCGCTGTCACTCTAGGACAGGTAATGTGTAATTGGCAAGCCCACCATGTGAAAATAAAGCAAAAAAATCAAATAAAATTAAATAATGTTGCCACCACATCTAAGGCATAGTAAGCTACAATATATTAAATTTTTTTGACCATGAGTTTAGATAGACTTCAAGCTAAATTACCTAAAGTAACCTTACTATAGGGACACTTCTAAACTAACATCAAGCCCAGAGATCAACTTTAAAAATGATACATAAAATGTTAGTTTTACAATGGTACATACATTTCCAAAGCACTATGTGTTAGCAAAAAAGACAGCAGAGCAGACAAAGCTTGCTATGACGTTCAGTTTATCTGATTTAAACCTCAAAGTAAGCCATCTGATGAGTGACAGAGTGAGTACTACCATGGTGGTTCATGGAGTTAAAACGCAACAGGCTTTTTTCAGAACAGCTGAGTGGGATAGCATACTTCACATGTGGAAAGGAGACTAGAGCTCCTTGCTAGCTGGATGGAAGACTGTTTAGTATTCACATGCAGTATTTAATATTTTCCTGACTTAATATTTCATTAAAAACACATGTACTGAACACCAAGGTATTCCAATACAAAAAATGTATTGCAGTTTATGCAATGATTGCAGCAAAGTTCCATCCCCTGAGATTTTTCCTAGAAGGGAACAGAGTCCTACGATGTGAGGACACATTAAATACTAACCTGGGTGTCACCCATATCCCTTACACAAACATTTGAGACATGCATTACATTTTCTGGTTAGAAAGATGTGAACAGAAGTTAACACGAAAAAGGCACGGGTGTGAATAGGACCAGTTCACACCCCTGAGTTGCATTGTGTTGTAGTGGGCTGAAGAAAAAAAAAGTAGAGCATGCTCTACTTTCCTTCTGCGCAATGTAATCCAATGTGTCTAAAACGGATGCCAACGCAACTCGACGGAAAGGGAAAAAAATACATGGAAGTTTGTCCGCTCAGGACCTGTTAATTAAAATAAACATTGGCAAAAAAATTTATAAAAATAATAATGATCACTGGAGGTTTAAATTGCAAGTTAACAGACATCCATTGATTTACGTTTATGTTTACATTTCAAATAGTCCAAAAGTGTACATGATTGAAAAGGGAAACAATATTTCTTGTGGGTTTAACAAATACATGATAATTTACATAAAGTGTACATATCTGGTATTCTTGTCTAAGGAGATCTATATGCATTTATTTTTAAAGTCATTCCTTCAGGCTATAAAAACTGCACACAAAACTGTAAAATTTGCCCTGGCCAAAAAAGTATAACCAACCGTCAGACTTGAGGGTGTTAAAGATTTCTGTAAAGAAAAAAAAAAAGAACAGCCTATTTCCTATAAGCATGCTGGAAAAAATAAAAAACTCTCCCAAGTCTGAACATTTTTGTGATGAGTTCAGCAAAGTGGCAAATATGAAAAGGACAGATCGAGCTCACTGCTCTTTATGCGCAAGAGCTGCTCATGGCTGACCTAATACAGGATGCTATTGAATTAAACACACTGCTTTAATAAAGTGTTGTGAAATAAATACATGGAAACCTTGTCACTTTAATTTTATGAGATAATATGCTAGCATATTAAACTAACAAGCTTGTCAGCAGTGGCGCATTCTACCTTGTATTGTTTATTCCCTCTGATCAAGCACACTTGCATCAGCAACCTCTTTCATACACGGTTTTACTTGGCCCTCCGCGGAGCTCACCCCACCACCTTCTTCAAGAGAAAATGTCTGACTCCATATCCCATCACCAAACAAATTTCATTTTGAAACAGCCAAGCATGTAATTAAATTGCAGGAATACGTCTCCAGATTTTATTCTCTCGCACTCCTTACTGAGTATTCGCCCTCAAGCTATGGCTGATCTTTTGTGCTCTGCATTAATATTTACTATTTCCCAAAAATAATAGATATGTCCTTGCAGTGGGGCCTCTGGGATCTGCCAGGTTTTGAACCTTTGCAGAAAATCCTACTGGTAATAAAAGAAATCATACATTTCTTTATCTTTTCCCCCCACATAGGATACATCACTGGAAACATTTCTTATTAATGGCATGGTAGAACACACAGTGATAATTTGTTTAGGATATGCACTTAGCTAAAACAGCATAAAATAAGCCTTGGGGACACTTAAACTCCTGTTAATTTGTGTTAGTGGATCTGGAAAGAAAGATATATCGAAAAACACATTCATACCGTGATTATTGTTTTTATTCATCCATTTCCTTACATCCTAATATCTTTTTTGGTTTGGTGCACATTTATAGGTTGGAACTGAGTGAGTTAAACACTGTAGCAAGAGCCTGAATTAATATGCTTGCTGCACAAGGGTTAGTATTCCTCATACTACACCTATTTTTAGCCTGCTCAATAATAGTCATGAACTAATATTAAGCGCTCCCATTCTCTTCCTCCCCCTCCCACAATTCCCAAGGGAAATTAACAAGGATTCCTTTATAGTTTCTTGTGTCTAGCGACACACCGGAAGATACATCAATTTCCTGCACACAAAATCACACTTGTATTTCGACATAAGGCTTGTGCCAAGGGCAAGCTTTTAAGATAACTCCAGACACAATATTCTTTGGTTTCAATCAAGTGGGGATGTTTTGACACCCCTGTTTGTTTTAGCCATCTGCAGGGCTAACATTACAAACTATGGGGCTCTGTACAGTCAACCTGACAGGTCCCCCTGGTCAACCCCACTGCATAACACAATGACATGCCACTATATTTTAAAGTGTTAAAACATACATGCAGTCCCCGGGTTATGAACAAGATAGGTTCTGCAGGGTTGTTCTTAAGTTGAATGTATGTAAGTTGGAACAGGTACATTATTTAAGTATAACTCCAGCCAAAAAATATTTTTTTAGTTTTAGATAGCATAGGGAAGGGTTATCCTCCTGTAACATTTGTTTTGCTGTGTGTGCCCCTGTGCAGAAGATTTCACCTCACTTTCTGTCCCTGTGACAATTGGATTTTGAAAATTTTGGGTTGGATTGGTGATAAAGCTTCATTGGAGACACCTTTTTCCCATGATCACTCTTACAGGAGTGAATTTCCCTTATTAGGGGTAGATTTCCTCTCACTTCTTTTTGTCTCAAGGATAGGAAGTGAGATGAAATCTTTCTAATGAGGATACAGACAGCAGTAAAAACCTCACAGTGACACGGAAGAAGAGGCCGACACCCCTCGTCTGCACGTCTACCAAGAGCCAACTTCTTGTAATGTACATACAGTACTACGAACCAGACCCAAAAAAGCGAGCACTCCTCGTCGGTATGAGCGCGGTAGCATTACAACTACTGGAATGCTGTGCAGTACACTTTGGCTGCAGCATGGGACCCACTGCTGTACAGTAATAGCCTCCGCTTGTAAGTAGGAATCGTATGTAAATCGGATATTTGTAACTCGGGGACTGACTGTAGTATAAATATGACAAGTAGTACAGTTTAAAGAATTGTGTCAGGCATCCCCTGCTAGGTCTGGGCCCTGGGCTCAGTACAGGAGCCCTGTCTGTACCCCCCTTATCAGCAGCCCTGGCCCTCTGTGTCCTTGTTGGGGAAATTTCTCCTTTTCTGTCCTGGAGACCACCCAAGAGGTGAGAGAAAATCTCCCAATAGTTGCATTTGAGGATCCATGCCTGTACTTTCTTTGCTCATAAAGAATTGTATTACAAAGCAGTTTTAAAATAGAAAGATATTCCTGGTTTAAATCTGCAGTATATACTGTAGATTAGATTTAGCATCTGTGGAAATGCTACTATAAAGCCTTCACTAGAAATGCTTACATTCCTGTAAAGTCCAGTTCAAACGTCTCCAACCTATTGCCTGTGGGCCCCATCTGCTACAAGGTTTCATCCAGCCCACTGCAAGCCCAACTAGTTGGCAGTGGATGCACTGGTTTGTGTATCATAATACGGAGACCGACACATCATCCCCCAGACCTCAGCGGTTGGTTGTTAGGACCGCCGGTGTACTAGCAATCCTTTTTGCAATCCATTCCACAGTCAAGCTATTACACTATAGCGATACACTTGTTATGAGCAAACTGTGTGGTTTCATTCTTACGGTAACAATTGCACTTTGTGCAGTTTGTTGTGGTGCTCTTTATTTAGGATGGCCTATTGACTTAGGATCCTTGCTGCGTTGTAGTGCACTGCGTTATAAAAATGCTGCAGGTCTGTTTTTTGATCTGTTGCCATTCCTGTGGACTTGTTTTGTTCCCTATGAAATCTACAAAGCAGATCTGCATTTCACTGATGAAGAACTTTAAATCCCAGTGCATGAAATAGGTCCAGTCCCTGCAGCTTTGCTCCAGTTTCAGCAACGTTGAAAAGAAAATTGTCCAAATGCTTGTTTTGGTGTGCAACAGGTAAAGTAACTATGCCCAGAACTAAAATATGGGTATTACTGTAGCTCAATAAGCATGGTAGTGTTACGTGGAGTGGGCACCGTAAGCGTCAGAATTTGAGGTTTGCAATTTCCTTCCCCAGTCTGAATGTTCTCAGGTAGCTATTTAAATTTGGCACCTCAACTCTATAATAAGTGAAGCTGTCTGGTTCCATGAGTAAAAGGAGGCTCCGCTCAGCGACATAATGGCCTGACAGGGCATTTCAAGCAGGTTTTAAATAATGTTTCAGGGTCCGTACTGTTGCAGAATATGAATGATCAGTTCCAGGAACTGATTCAATTGTCATATTAGCCTAAAGAATGAAAGAAGAAAACCGAGCAAAAAGTGGGGCTACCCCGGCAGTGCAAGGGTTAACTGCTTGTTTTGTCTAGGGAGGAAAATAAAGTTATACTCCCCCAACCTTCCGAGCTGGCTTGCTCTTAGACTTGTCTTTCCAGCCTTGATCTCCCTCCGGCTGCAGCGGTCTAAGGTCCCAATCACTTTCCATATACACTGTGTAGAGGGCGTGAAGACGCCGCGGAACATACCACCGTTGGAGCGTAGAAGGAGACAGGCAGGATGGAATGCTGTCACAGCCAGCTGGCTCAGAGGATGGGGTGGGTATAACTTTGTTATTTTCCTCCCTAGACCAAAACAAGCAGATAACCCTTGCAGTGCAGGGGGGAGACACTCTGCGAGGGTTAATAAAAATGGAGTTCTTCAAGCAGTAATGCACTGTTCCTATTGGGGGTGCCCCATCCAGGCCACATGCCAGTAAGTAGCCAGGAAACTGATCATACCATGTGTCAGGGAATGCACAAAGGGTGTTCTGGTCGCTATTTCTACTTTTTGAAATCATGAACCGTACACCATCTTTATTGTACAAACCGGCAGCGTGAGCACTTCCTGGACTCCTCTCATTGTCTTTTAAAGCTGAACTCCAGGCAAACATCTAGATATACAGATGAAATACATATATGGTAGCCGTTTTACCTGTCAAAGGATTTTTGTTTCTATCTGTCCAATTCTGAAATTTACACAGCTCTGCCACATATCACAGCCCTGTCTGGCAGAACAGGAGACCTGATTTTTCTCTGCTGCAGTTAAGCATCAATTACAGGTCTAATCCCTCCCACAGCCAGTGAATGGACATGAAAAAGAACACTGACATTTTAATCTCCTCCCACCAGCATGCTCCTCATTAGCACATGAGCACTACAGCACATCTGACTGGTTCTTGGTTCTGCTTCTCCCTCTCCCAGTCTGAGCTCTGCTGCAAACAGACTGCAAGAATCTGAATCCAAGTAAAGTTCAAAGGGCAAGAAACCAAGAATAAAGTGTGACCTCTTGTCCTATCAAAGTGTTATATGACAAGAGGTCTTACAGGCATGCAGTGAATAAATGTAAAAAAACAAAACAAAACCAACAGGCAGCCGAGGCTCGCCACCCTTACTACTGCAGCAACAAGACTCAAGAAGTTACAAAAGATGTTTTATTGTATTATATTATTCAATAATCCCCAACCAACAGAGGTTGTCTTATTACCTTACCCACACTCTTTTATATTATGATATAAGGAGATATAACGACATATATTATGCCCCTGCGTGTCACTAATCTACTAACTGATATATCGGTCTGGATGTGACAACACTTCTTAAAACTCAATCCCTCAAAAACTGAGCTCATGATATTCCCTCCTACCCGTGCACCTTCCCCCAACTTTTCCCTTGAGATTGATAACACAACTATCCCTCCCTCCCCTCATGCCAAGGTGCTAGGTTTCATCCTTTACTTGGACCTCACCTTTCTTCCCCACACCCAATCACTATCACATCTTGCCACCTTCACCTTCGTAACATCTCCAAAATACGCCCCTTCCTCACCAATGAAACCACTAAGCTACTCATCCACTCCCTTATTATCTCTCATTTTGACTATTGCAACTCCCTCCTCATTGGACTACCTCTACACAGGCTATCCCCCTTCAGTCCATTATGAATGCAGCTGCTAGACTCATTCACCTAACCAACCGCTCAGTGTCTGCAACCCCTCTCTGCTGATCCCTACACAGGCTTCCACTCGCCCAGAGGATAACATTCAAAATATTAACAATGACTTACAAAGCCGTCCACAACTCTGCCCCCTGGCTACATCTCAAGCCTGGTCTCAAAGTATCCCCCTACCCTTCCCCTCCGCTCTTCCAAAGCCCTCTCCTTTCCAGCTCCCTCGTCAACTCCTCCCATGCTCGCCTCCAGGACTTCTCTAGAGTCTCTCCCATCCTCTGGAACTCTATCTCCCACTCTGCCTTTAAGCGATCCCTAAAGACTCATCTCTTCAGGGAAGCTTATCCGACCTCAACCTAACCACTGAACCATCACGTTCTCAAAAAGTCCATTCCCACACAGTTACCTCCTCATGTACCACTTGCCCCTCCCTTTTAGATTGAAAGCCCGCACAGGCAGGGCCCTCCTTACCATCTTGTCTTGAATTGTATTGTAATGTCTTCCTTATATTGTAAAGCCCTGCGCAAACTGTTGGGGCTATATAAATCCTGTATAATAATAATAATGTTTGATGCCTTTTGTATCTTTTTTTATTCTGTAGTTATTACCTTGTAAATCGTATCTGTAAAGGAGAAGTTATGGGAGAGTAAAATGTACTCTTCCCAATACTTGGAGCCGATGTGTGACACTGCAGGTCACATGCTGGCTCTATAGATCGAGAGCTGAGCAATCACGAACTGCTGATCACTCAGCTCAAGGTCTTTTCCCTGCAGAGAGTTCTGGTGCCGAAGCTAGCCGAAGGATCGGCCGAAGCTACGGCCAGATCCTTCGGCAGCTTTGTGAATAGACCCCTATGAGTCACTGCTTCCCACAGGGATTCCCCCACTCCCCTCTTCGTTTTTCCAGTGCTCATTCTAGAAACAGAAAGGGGAGGGGCTGGGCAGAGCCAGCTGTCAATCAGGCAGCGGGATTTCTGGCTGCAGCACAGCTCTGCGCTGTCAGCAAATAGTGGGCAGTAGCCCGCTATATGCTGACTTTATGTCACAGGAGGACAGAAGTAAATAAATCTAGACTAACCCCCCCAAAAAATGGTTTAGCTTTATTTCTTATCTTAAAAAAATGAAAAGAAAATATACAAAACATTTTTTTTAAAAATAAGTGTTGCATGGCGATTGACACATCAAATAGGCATGCACCCAACATGGAAAAGTACTACTTGCAAGAAAATCTTTTTCACTAGCTGCCAATTTACCTGCTAGTTATTTCTTTTTTTTCTTCCCGTCAACACAGTTAAAAAAGATTGCTACCGACAAATACACCGTATACTGTCGGTTTATGCTATCCAGATGTTATCTGTGAAAATCTACACTACCTTTCTCATGCTCTTCCACCCAACACAATACAAGACGTGTCAGCCTGCATTTTGGTGCTGGATTTTCAAATAGGATGAATGCCCAGCACTTCACCCTGATAGCTGCCTCCTGCAGGAGGAATGGAATGTTTCCCAGATCAGAAGGGATGCTATTATGTGCAGACCATCAGTACCATGTCATTTAATTACAAAATGGCAGAAATTATGGCGATGTCCAGATTCTTTGTAAGCTCTGACTCACCAAGCTCATCCCTAATAAAGATTGGCCCTGACTATAATAAAGTATACTCCTTTGTGACCAAAGCTTACTGTTGCTTATTCACATTTTTCACTTGGGAACCATCCTGTACCCAGTTTGGTACCAATGCATTACTGAATATTTTCTAAAGAATAGCTATTCCGTCTCATGCTAAATCTAAAATACTGAATTTTATATGCCAGTCTTGATTTTTTTCCTAGTCTGACCCTAATCACACACTGGTCAGAGTAGAGAATCAACAATGCACTTACACAACAACTGTGCAAGGTAAGCTATGCAAATACCTCCATCCTGTGTAATTTTGGGACATCTTGGGTGCTAGTGGGAACAACATTTGGGGTTCCAGTTAAATGGTGGCCATGACATTAAAAGAGTTGAGTAAGCTTATCTAAATGTACCTTAAAGTGACATTAAAGGATACTTTTTTTCCCTCCCCCAATGTTAATGTCAGCACTTACCTTAAATTATGCATTTTCTTCTTTCCCCATGTTTTCATCTGTCCCTCCAGCGGTGCGGCGGCTCTCCGATCCAGCGCTGACTCCTCTCTGCTTGCAGGCACTTCTGATCCAGCGGTGTCTGCATGCGCGTGCACGCGTCCATAGACTTACCTTGCGTCTCTGCTCGTCTCCCGACCGAGAATCCGAACTGCGCATGCGCCTGCCCCAAGATCCAAGATGCGCCCGCCCCAAGAGCACGCAGCGATAACGAGGTAAGTTTAATCCACTGTTAAAGCAGTTTAAAAAAAAACAAAAACTTTCTGCCTATATCTACTGCTTGCTAGCAGTAGATATAGGCAAAAAAACCGGAGGCTTTAGAACCCCTTTAATGTGGCCAGCTTTATATAAATAATTGTAGCAATGTGTATATAAACACGGGGCAGCGTTATGCCCTCGTTACATGTACATGCTGTGTATCTTGCTTAATAAAGTAAAGTCTGTGTGGTTTTTTTGTTTTCCTGTATACATGTTCTAGGCTGAAAAACAAATGTCATTGTACTGATCATATAGTAGCCAGTTTTAAAAGACGTTGGGACCAAACAGAAAACTCATGAGGGCCAGTTGACTTTGTGTTGTTGATTTTTGCAGAAAGCGAATGCCTAGAACCATGTAGATGTGAATGAAGCCTTACTTTTCCACAGTCTAAGTCAAGTCAACTCAGACTAAAAAAAAATACTTTCCAAGTGACTTAACCCTTTTAACTAACTAGTCATTTACCAAAGCTGATATATACACATAACTACAAGTTACATAATCTACACACTGCATTTTTAATAGCCTCAAAAAAATATGTGACAGAAAGGAAGTTAAATGTTTAAGCAACATGAAAATTATCTGCTTGGAGACTTTACAATCAGATGTCTATGTATGAACTTGCAGAATTTTTAAGATGTTTTGGTGGAGTGGAGAAGGGTAGAACTTATGTTAATTTTGAAATGTCTGTCCTCACATTATGGAGATTTTCCTGTCAAATGTTGTCTTTCTCTTATCTTCCGGCCATGTCTGATACCCGTCACCTTAACAGAAAGTAAGGGGAATGCGGCCGCATGAAGACACAGACAGCAATAAAATCCTGATGGCTTCATTCTATTAAGAAATGTGCTTTTATTGTTGCCTCTGTCTCTGTTGGATGGAGTTTCCCTTATTGCATTTTCCTCACTTCCTCTCACATCCATTAAATATACTGCAAATATGGAAATTTTCCCTTACGTCTTGTTTCGTCAGAAAGAGAAGAAGTAAGAATAAATCTCCCAAACACTGACAGGAATTGAAAGTCGACAGAGGTTCTACATTTCCACATTCTTTTCAACACTACAAACAAAAAAAGTTTTGGCTGGAGTTTGGCTTTAGGTTTTGGGGCTGTAGGTAACTATGTTAAAGGCCCAGGCATGTTTATAATCAAAAATGAATAATTATTGGTGAAAATACGACTAACATGTAATAAAACAAATGCATTAGACTAGTAGATTAACCTGGCTTCAAAGGCATTCCACAGTAGATGTCTGTAGAACATGGACTCCTGCAGTGCTCAGCAATGTCACTTAGAAGAAGGATGTCAGGGCATCCCAGGTGTTCTCAGTTCATTTATTTAGTCAGCATAACAGGGAAACCTTCAATTTTTAGTAAAGAAAACTGTTCTACAAAATACTGCCCTGCTGTATTAATCTAAATAGCCAAAATTGCAGCATGCTGCCTTCTATTGTGGCAATTTTCTTATATTTGCTACATTTCTAAAAAAAAGTGGCATGAAATGTTAATTTAAAACCTTTATCATCCAATAAAGTAAAAACATGATATCTTGACCCCAAGTTCACTAGGGCCGGAAGGATACTCAATGTTTAAATCATATTATAAACACACATCTGAACACACCTATAAAATGCAGAGCACAATGCTCTAGGACACTACTAAGACAAGCTTTGGACAACACCAAGAAAAACAGCAGAGACGAGCATTTTCTGTCTATATGTAAAGGAAGGAGGCCAAGGTGGCAGCCTAGTTATCCAAGTAGTCAATACTAGATGCTATAGGTGTTATGCAAGAATGCATAGCTAGGTTATGGTGTCGCAAGACAATATTCACCAAGTAACCCACCACCACCACCACCTTCACCACACCAAAAACCTGCAAAATATAACACAGCTAACATGTCAAGAAAAACAAGAATGCTGCTATCGCTACCCTGTCCTGAAATGCCAGTTGCCCACATGTCATGCAGACTCTCTGACTTCAATACCAAATGGGTAGGAATATATGGGGATTGACTTGCCAAAGGAAAATAGACTGTTCATTTTGCAATTTTCCCTTAGATCAGTGAATGAGGTGAAACTTCACTTTGCAAAGAATACCCAATCATGGGCAAAGAAAAACAAACTGTCTTTCGGCTTCCACATGATTGGCCGATGGAAGTCAACAAAGCTTTACCTCATTCACTTAGCTAAAGAAACATTCCATTGCAAATTGAACAGCCTATTTGACTTGTGTAAATCAATCCCATGGAGTTCTGACTTTTCTTCAACTTTCTTGATCTGTCTACTTGATTTGAGTCGATGGCCAGAGACCAGTAATGGCAGACCCCATATTTCTTTCCTAAAAAGGTATATTTTAAAACACAGGACACATATCACTTCCATCATAAGTCCAACTATCAAAAGGTTTAATTTTCATCTAAGCTTGTATGGGCAGAGAAATGTAAATTATTTCTTTATATAAATATGTATGGTATAACCTCTCTCTTAGAAAACCGTTCTTTCTCAGTACTGTTGATTTAAACTGAGGGCTAAGACTTCACAAGGGTTTCATGACTGTGGTGAAAGACAATCAGCTGATCAGTCAGTAAATCACAGAACTGTTGATAATAGAGAAAATTTAGGTACTGAGGTCTAGAGTGTACGTTCCCTTTACATTTAAACTTGGAGTTCCCTAAGAATAATGAGCATAATGCAACCTTCACTCTGAAAGATACAGAAGGACTTTGGAGGGGTTTTTAGACTTTGTGAGCCCTGTGTTTGAAAACCGCTCTGTTTTTCTTTAAGTTATAGCAATTCTACACCATAATTTTCTTTACTCAAAAGGTTCTTATGAAAGAAGAGATACTTAAAAACAAATGTTCTCATAGTTACATAGTAGGTGGGGTTAAATAAAGACACAGGTTCATCAGGTTCAACCTATATGTGTGTGTTCTCATTGTTACAAAGAACAAAAAACAAATAACCACAGATTGCATTTTAAGTGCACTGTTTCTAAGTTCAACAATATTAATGACAAAACATTATTAGCATAATGACTGCCTGTGATTTTTTTTTTTTTTGCATTTGACAAACTTTACCTGCGTAACAGAAGCTTGGGGTGATTTTTGTTTTCTAAGTTCTTCTCAATTAGGTCAGAGAGTAGCTGTTTCAAAACATCTGTAGCATATTCCAGCTTTCCTTGTAGAACAGTCATGATCAGTGATGCTACATTCCCCCTGTCACGCATTGAAAAACTACGCTGCATCTCTAAAGTGCGGATAAAAGTTAGCAGGAAAATCTTGTTGTTGATCAACTGAGCAAAGAGATTCAAAGCTTTCTCCACACTCTGTTGGCCTTTGCCTTGCACCTAGAATGGGAACAGAAAACAAATTATAGCACGAGGTGTCTGAGATTTGTGCATGTAGCCTTTCAGACAGCACAATTTTACAGAAAGCAGAGACAACATTCTCAGGTTCAGGCTCCAATGCCAGGTGCCCATTACCAATGCTCCACTTTTTCTCCCACTGTAACTATGTAGTAATCAATGGTTTGGCAGACAGTAGACCAAAGAACACAGACAAAACTGTCTAGAACAGTATTTCTCAACCTTTTTTCAGTCATGGTACCCTTAAAAAGTATGCAAAACCTCAAGGGACCCAGGTCTAAAATATAAGAAATGACAGCATGGCAGAGGGGGAAGGCAGAGCAGGCCTGAACAGAGGTAAAAGCTTATCTATTTCTGAATGGATTCAATCCTCCCTGGAGTAGAGTCATTATTTACTATGGTACTGGCTGGTCTGCACCATGGGAAGAAATGTGCAAGTTTACAAGATTATCTATTGCTATATATACACACACATATATATATATATATATATATTTTTTTTTTTTACAAAAACTGCATCTTTTTTCATTAAAAAGCAGTTCTTGATCTCCAGGCAAGTGAATTTGCCTAGACTGAGGATATTATCATTGTCAACATTGTAAAGCTGGTCATACACTAGGAGTCTCCACCTGCCTACTACTGTATTGTACACCGACAACTGGCTCCTAAGATGGGCAGACAATTTTCCACCCAAACTGGGTGGTGTCGGCAGGGCCATGGATTGAATTTCAGCCAATAGAAACAGGTGAATTTAATCCAGGTATGTCCACCTTAACTTTGTAGCAAGTCACAACTTGAGCAGCAGCAGCAGCGGACCTATCTATATCAAACATTTGTAAACTATATGTAAGAACTAATATGCATAATTAGAATGTGCTCATAACAGGGATTACATAGTTGTTAAGTTTGAAAAAAAAAGACAAGTCCATCCAGTTCAACTTGTGTGTGCTTGCGTGTGTGTATAAGAGTACGAGAGATTAAGAGTACTCATACCCCATGTATATTGCGTTCATTAAAGAAGACATCTTAAAATTTCTTGAATGAATGTATGCTCTCAGCTGATACCACTGCTTGGGAAAGGGAGTTCCACAATTTTACAGCTCTAAAGGTGCCCATACACTGCACGATTCTCATACGAGAATCGCAGGAAATCCCACGATCGTACGATAATCGTGCAGTGTATGGAAGGCGTGCGACCGTTTCTACTGTACGGTCGCACGTCTTCCGTCGAACAAGCAGGCTGGAAAACCCGCCGGGAATCATACGATTCTCGGCGAGTTAGGGGCCTGCTTGTTCGACAACTGCCAAACAGACCGGTGTGCGCACACCGAGTGAAGAATCCCCTTTGCAGTTGGAGGTTAAAGGAGAACTATGAGGTGAGTGAAAATCACTCATCCTCATAGTTCGAGCCGATGTGTGACAATGAAACTGTCACACGTCGGCTCAATAGATCGGAAAGTGAGCGAACACATACCGTTGCTCGCTCACTTCTCGATCATGTCCCTGCAGAGAGTAGTGACTGTCAGTCACGGCTCCCCACAGGGATTCCCCCCCTCCCCGCTCCAATCCTCCAGGGCTGACTGGAGGAACGGACGGGGGAGGGGGTGGGTACAGCTGGCTCTGCCTTTAGATAGGCAGAGCCAGCTGTCATTCACGCAGCTGGGTGGATCTCGACAGCATTGTTATTAAGCAAAGATTGTTTTATGAGTATAAGCAAACTTAATGGCTAAGTAACAGCTAAATGGACCAATGTGTTGCCTTTCACCCGGTCTGTTAATACGCATTTGTTTATCACATTCCGATTGTGATACAAAAAAACCATAATAACATACAGTATATCTTCCATGCCTTGCAGCACTCATTAAAAAATACTGCAAAAGAGTGGTTACCAAGAGAGATTAAAAATAAACACATTACATAAATCTTGGGCTATGAGGGATCTATGAAAAATGTAGATCTCTTTGGGTAGATATCGATTTCAAAATTTGTGTCTTTCAGAATAGATAAGCAAGTTCAATGTTTGTTAATGATAATTATATGTTTGTATTCCACAATGCACAGTTATGGTAGTTTAAAGTGATTGCTAAATCTAAAAACGCCTATGGAAACTAGCTAAACTGCAAATGCGGGCTCCACCCAACTGACTGGAGAGTTTGAGGGGCAGGTGTCTCTAATATGAACTCAAAGGATCTATAGTGGAGGTCTAAAATCCAGCTTTTTTTCCGGTTCCAAATGATCGAGGTATGATTCGGATATTTCTTTCAGCTCCTGGAGTAGCAGTATACAATGGTAATCTTTTCACTTTTCTATCCCTTTTATTTTAAATACTTGTTCTGCTTGTATGTTTGTCTGTTGAAACTTTTGTTGTTGTGTACTGTACATGCACTGCCTGCTTTTTGAGATATTAAATATAAAATTACTAAGATGGTTTTTGATTGCTCTAAGGCTTGCACAAATCTGCAATTCAGGTGAAGTAATTGTTTTGGTATTTATTTTAATTGCTAGATCAAGCAGGGTGTGTTTTGTGATATACTATGTACTAGCCTTTAGTCTGCTTGACAGCAGAGTTTTCTAAGAGAGTCAGCAATTTGAGTCTTTCAGTCTGTCACTGTTATACAATTCGTGAGCCATGGCAGCCTGTGAGTGTTTCTGTGGATTTTTTAAAGTTGTTTCTCATGTCCAGATATGGGGATTATGTTGTCTTGCATTATTGACCAGCCCCACAGGATGGGGGGGCACCAACTCCTTTTTGTTTTGTCTTTCCCTCGCCCCAGCACCCTTTCCCATATGAGACACCTTTCAAAAAGTACTTTTTGATAATAGTTACAATGATAAATTATGTGGACATAAAAATACAATAGTCTCCCATCAAACATATAAACATATATTCATGCTTCCTTGCTCTTTAGCACTGGGAGCAGTATGTTTTTTTAAGTTTCTGTTGACTGGCTTGGTTCTTCTGATATGAATATATGTACAAAATCTTTTGCACACATTTATAGCATCAATGAGATTTACTTGAATGCATTTTAATGCCAATTTACTTTTGGCATTGTCAGTCCTAATCTTATAACTCACCATTAACCATTGCCATAATTCAAACTGTTGTATTATTTTTTAGGGCTGTGGAAATTAAAGATTAATTTTTCGATTAATCGTTAAACTTTTTGATCGATTAAAATAATTTTGATCAATAATGAAAACACTAACCTCTCCGCCGGCTTCCGGGAGTGCCGACGGCGATCCGGTGACGTCACGGACATCGACATCACCGGAGTCCTCCCCCTTCCCCAAGTGGCTCTGTCGGCTAACGAAGGGAAGGGGGGAGGAGTCCGGTGACGGCTAACAAAGGGAATGAAGCAGAGATCTGCTTTATCAGCTTCTTCTCTCTGGCAATAGCAGCCAGATGACTGACAGGTGAATGCGGAAGTGATGTAATACACATCACTTCTGCATTCACAGCCCGGACGGAGATCAGCAAGGAGCTGATCTCCCATCCTCCTCCTCCTGATGCCCTCAGAGTCGGTCCCGGGATCCAAGAGCCGCGAACGAGCACATATAGGCGATCGGCGGGCTATGGACCCGCTGATCGCCTATATGTGAAACACCCGGTAACGGGTGTGTTTAATCGTCGGGTCATTTCTGCCCGTGCGTGCCCGCTAGGGGGCGCGCACGAGCAGAAAAAAATTGCCGTCTGGAGATGGCAACCCGCAGATGCTGCAGTGCCGTCCGTCCGTTTTTTTACTACGGGCGGACGGCAAGAGGTTAATAACGTGCAGGATTAGAGTGATCCTAGTTCATTTTATTACTTCATTGTTGTGCTGTATGTGTATAGGCCAATGTAGTTGGATCTGTATGTGCGTTATAATTAATCGATTCATTGATTTTAAAATTTTTTGATTAATCGAACATGAAAATTTTAACCATTGCCAGCTCTAGTTTCTGCTCCAAAAACAAACACACATACAGTATATATCAATGTAAAAAAAAGGGCTGTCAGCATCCTATAAACAAATTAATCCACACCAAAAGACTGTGTTGATATATCTACACTGAATTCTAACCATTTTAATGCATTTGTCACCCAGTCCTCCTATCAAAATGACCCACAGCTGGTCATTGACGCACCAAAGCGTAGAGAATATGTGAAGAAAGCAATGACAAATCCAATATTTTAGAGTTGTCACCAGAACAGTAGAAGAAGTGGAAACTTCAATGGACACACCTGTTTCAGTAACATTTAAGAGGGGATTTCTCCTCACTTTGAAGAAATTTCCTCTTACTGCCTGTTGTATCTTTGGGACAGGAAGTAAAGGGAAATCTCCCCAACATGACAAAGGGCATGTCAAAGGACAAACAGCATGTAAAATACATGTTAACCACCTGCCGTCCATTGGCTGTTCCTAAACAGCCGGACGGGAGTCTGTCCTAAAACATCCTTCACTGCCCCCAATCATGCGTGGCGCCCAGTGTGCACATGAGTGGGAAAACTGTCCAAAATGTAAACAGCCAGCCATGTACTAGGTGCAGCTGTGCGCACCCCAGCCGACACTGTCGCCGGTCCCGAGACCCGCTGTGTCCGATGCAGCCAGGACGGGCACGGCAACTCTGTCACCAGAGTTCAGTACACAATCTCCCTTTGATCTCCTCTCTGGTCCCCAAATGCAGGAAGTGATGTATAATACATCACTTCCGCATTCAGCTGGCATTCCCGGCTACAGATGCCAATGAGAAGTTGCTGAAGCAGATCTCTGCTTCATCAACTTCTCTGAAGGTCCCTAGGTGACATTAGGGGTCTTACAGACCCCTGATGTCTCCATAAAGATGACCTGTCATGTGAATTAGCTATCACATAGGGGGTTTCTTAGTCCCCTATATGATAGCAATAAAGTTAAGTGTAAAAAAAAAGTTTAAAAAAATTAAAGCATAACAAAAAATTAAAGAAACATAAAAAAGTCACAAATAAAAAACGCAACATAACACACATTTTTTAAAAGTCCCCTGCCCCCCCACATACACACACAAACTTGCGTTGGGTGCGCCCACATGCGAAAATGATGATTCGGCCTGTTGTGCCGCACCTGTTATATATCGCCGCGAATGTTGGAGTGAGAGTAATAATTTTATCACTGATAACACTAAACTGATGAGCAGTAAAAGCTTTTAAAGCATCACCTATGGCCAATTTTGGGTGTGGTCGTTTTCTGCGATTTTGCGGGTGCGCACAATTTTAAGGCTTGGTGTCTATTTACCCAATGTGTACTATCCTTGTTGCACTCCTTACCGAAATATCCCTTGTAGTAGGGGGTGCTCGCAGTGACTGCGGATGGCGCCGCAAATGTCAGCAGCATTGTAGAAATGTCACCAGCACACCAGTCCTTTTAGGATAGCAAAAGCTTCATTTATTGAAGTTTTTTGTCATATGACCAACAAGCGCTAAAGCCTGATGAAGGGACACTGTGTGGTGTGGTACACATTCAATAAATCGAGCTTTTGCTATCCTAAAAGGACTGGTGTGCTGGTGACATTTGTACAATTCTGCTGATATTTACCCAATGTGACCCCATCTTTTTATATTTTACAAAAAAATTGGGGTGATAATAAATGTTTCATAAAATTTCATAGGAAAACAGGTTTTTATTCGAAATTTAGGGTACTTTTAAAAAAAAATAAAAAGCCCAGCGGTGATTAAATACCACCAAAAGAAAGCTCTATGTGTCCACAAAAAATAGTATAAAATAAATTTCAGTACAGCGTTGCATGACGGAATAAATGTCAAAGTACCGCAGCGCTGAATACTCAAAAATGGCCTGGACAGGAAGGGGGTTTAACACCTCGGTTTTCAAGTGGTTAAAGGTTAAATGATTAAAATCTGTTAAGTGTAAAATTAACACAAATACATTGTTTGAACATATAATTATCTTATAATAAAAACACAAGCAGGAAATGTTTTAAAATAGTGTAATAATGTACAAATAAAAGCCGTATATGTCCTTAAAAACAATTGTTGGGAAAACAATTTAAATAGTCAATATAGTTGAAGATAGTCAAGGCATACTAGTACTTGTAAATTTGGTTTGGGCATCTAGGATTAACCCTTTCGCTACCACAGAAGTACTAAATTTGTGGCAAAAATCAGCCAGTTTTCTTTCACCCACCTAACTCCCAGCTACAGTTTGTAAACGCCAGGCAGTTGTAAAGCCATCCTTGTAGCAGCCCTGCAGTATTCAGTTTCCCCCCCGACCATCATGGCCACCATGTTGGGTGTCGGCAGGTTTGATAAATCCAAATCAAGCACAATCTGTGCTCTGCGTTGGGTTACAAAGGTGACATTAGGGGTATAATAGTCCCCTAATGTCTCCTGAAAGAAAACTTGTCACCAGCTGCTTGCTAGTCTTCTATGTGATATAAATACACTTACATGTTAAAGAAAGTGTAAAAAAAAAATAAAAGTAATTAAAAAGCATCCCCCTCAGAAAATGTTTAATCCCCACAAACACTTACATACGGATATAAAACAAATGTGTTAGGTGCACCTACATATGAAAACGACAATTGTACCATACATGTTAGGTATTGCCGTGCACAATGAAGTGAGAGCAAGAATTCTTCACTCATTATTAATGGTTAAATTGATGACTTGTAGAGGCTTTTACATTTCACCTTTAGACAAAGTTGTTCGCTGTTTCACGGCACATGCCATTTTGAGGTTTGACATTTTTGGTATTTATTTACTTGCCGCAACCTTATCTATTTTACCTAATAATAGGTATTCTATTGTATTTGTTGTTCACTAAAATCTATTTGAATGCATTTTCTACTGAAAATCTGGATTTGATAAACTGTGGACTTCTGGATGAGATAGGGTCTGGATGAGATAGGATTCCTGCTATTTGCGCACAGGTTCACAATGTTCAAAATTCTGACATTTTGACACTGGGTAAGCTTGTCTGATGCTTAGGTAATGAGGGCACCTTGACTAATGGGGAAGTGGTATATTTCCTCTATATGGAGCGATGAAACAGAACCCCCAAACACCCCTTTTCTTAAAAGAACCAGGGACACCCTGTGGCCTGGGCGTCTGGTGCTAGTGAAGCCTCTGCAGTGCACCACTGGGTGGCAAGAAGCAACTCTCGGGGCACTTGTTTTCCAAGGACAGAATGCTTAAAAAGGAAACAGGGATGTGTGCTAACCATACTCTGAGAATAGGGAAAGCAGTTTTATTTATTATTGGTATTTATATAGTGCCGACAATTTACGCAGCACTTTACACAGTGCACATTCACATCAGTCCCTGCAAGGAGCTTACAATCTAAGGTCCATATCTCACATGCATACATACAAGGGCCAATTTAGACAAGAACCAATTAACCTTCCAGCATTCCAGGGTAACCGAAGGAAACATGAAAACTCCTTGTAGATAGTGACCTGGCTGGGATTCGAACCAGGGACCCCCAGTGCTACAAGGCAGAAGCGCTAACCACTATGCCACTGTGCTGCCCAGTTACAATTTTGGCTACAGTTTACCTCCTGGATATGGCACTGGACCCTGAAATGGCACTGAACAAGATGCCATTTTACAAAGGAAGTGTAGCAGAGAAATGCTTGTGATGTGCAACTTCGGGTTTCATTCAGTAGTCTCGCGTACAAGTGCACATAATGTGCATCCGCTGGTGTGTTTTGTGCACACTCGCTGCAATGCATTTAGCTTGGCATTCATTTAACATGCTGCGCAAAAATGCTACCTGTGCTACTTTTGTCCAGCACACACCAAACAAGCAAGCTATTGTAAACTGAAACAATAGGAAATGAGGGCTAGTTCACACCAAGCGCAGAGCAGTTACAGAACGGATCAAAACTGCGTCCAATGTATTCCAGTGGTATTTTGGGCTCTAGTTCACACCGTAGCATTCAGTTCCAGAGCATGTAAAAAAACTGCAGCAAGCCATATTTTTCCTGCTCTGGAATGCATGCAAACGCATAAAAAATGCATGCAAACGCCCTGGAACGCACTGTAAGCTAAAAAAAAAATATTTTTTAATTTTTTTACAAAAATGGCCTGGAACGTGTCAAAAACGTGGCAAAACACACTGCACGTGCAGAAACTCATGCAGATCTGGTCTGCATTTGGTGTGAACAAGCCCTAAGGCAATAATATGATATAAAGCAATTTGCCAACAGGGCTGGCGTGAACTAGCACTTAAATCAGACAAAAAGTAGTGTTTGTCGCCAGCATCATTTATGTTTTTGTGTACATATGATACACAAACATAGGCAGCATTGAATTCACACGGCAGAAAAGTTCCATCCACGTAATTATAGTGCTTGTTGCCAATCACAGTGAATACCTATGCACTTTATGAGTAAATTAACTCAAAAATAAATGGCTGCTATGGGCAACAAATGCTATGCTTTTTGTTCTCATGCTGCATGAGGTCTTTCTTTTTGTATGTTAGGCTGTATGACTGCCAGTAATTTCAGGAAATCTGGTCTATTTAAAACATCATTACCGAATAAACCTTTTCAACAATCTAATTTTTACTGCAGTATGGTAAATTTATTTTACACACAGTAATACAATAGTTCAAAATGACATTTAATAATATCGCTGGAAACTACAAACAGTTGCATTAGAAATAAAAAAAAAATTAATGTGAAAATGAAAAATTCATCACCATTGTATGAATTGCAGTAAATTATGTTATATGAGACACATGTAATGTGCAAACAAATATTTTGTATGTGAAAGTAGTCCCCAAACACCTTTATAATCACCAGAAGATTTAATAGCATCTGCTTCACTAGTTGATATTTAGTTTGCTAAAGCACTGGGTATCATAAACAACTGACATTTTTTTAATTACAATAGGATTTTTGTACTCACTGTAAAATCCTTTTCTTGGCGTTCATTGAAGGACACAGGAATCCAGATATTGTCAGGTTATACTGCTACCTCTACCCAGCAAGCCTCAGTTCATAGCAAACAATACTAAGAGCATGAATCAAACAAAGAGGGTTGGGACCTGTGCCCTTCAATGAACTCCAAGTAAATGATTCTACAGTGAGTACAAAAAGCATAATTTATTTTCATTCGTTGAGGGACACAAGAATTCAGATACTGTCGCAATGTCCAAAAGCAGTCCAATTGAGGGCTAGGCAACAGAGCAACAACAGAGCAGACCCAACAAAACAGAACTGGGGACTGCCTGCAGTCCAAGAGCTGCCTGAAGGATCAATGCCGAAGCTAGATAAGGCAGAGCCCCCCTACCAGATGGGGAACATGCCAACATGGCCAAAGGGAAGGCACACAAAAACCAACCTGATGCTCAAGGCTAAAACATAAAAGATGACCACTGGGGGGAATAACTCCACACGGAAGGGAAAGCGAACCTGAACAAGCAAAAAGCTGATCAATCAGTACCCACCATAAATAGGTAGAACAAAAACAAAGTCCCATGTAGAGAAGAAAATACCCACAACCTGGCATGGTCAACAAGAAATGTGGTCAAACCACAGAGAAAGTATAGGTCCCAAGAAAGAACCTTTGAAAGAAAAGGTACTGGTACAAATGACCTGCCAGCCTATGTGGAAAGGCCTTAACCCTTTACACCCCTGACACCTAGGATCAAGGGATGGGGAATCAATTGTCTGGTCAGACAACTAATCATGCTAAGTGAGGGGTACCAGGAAGAAATCTAAATTAAGTAGAACCAAACGGTCTATAAGGGGTGTATAATGATATCTGGGTCTACTAGAGAACTCAGGAATTTGATCCCACAAAGCCAACATGAGGGAGTAGGGTGCATAGGAAACACCCCCACAAGGGTAGACAAGACCCTAGCTCCAGATTGGCGAGATAAAAATAACCACACAGAACTGAGGATGAAGTTATTGTGCCTCTCTGGTACACACTGTAAGTGGTGGTTCTGTGGTCATTCCAGAGGGATCCATATGAAGAACGATCCTGCTTTTTTCTGACCTCAAGCCATAGGTCTAAGAATATGCCTGATCCCCCAAATTCCACAAAGTGTCAGAATCTATGAAGTAAGGAAAAGTCATAGCAGTAAATTGAAGAATATCCAACTGAATGAAGACGAAACTAAGGAAACATTTGAAAGATCTTACTCAAGAGGATGAGAATCAGAGTACTGCCCACCGACAGCCCAGGAGTACACAGGGCCAACTCTGATGACTTCACTTGCAACGCAGGGTCAGAGGTGTGCCTAAAGGCTTAAGCCTCTTCTGTCTGAGCAGAGGTTACCAGTAGAAAGCATACAGTTTCCAGGGATTTTCCCTTAAATGTACTGGGGAAACACAGACTCTTGGTACCAGACTACCTCACCTGATGCAGGAAGGACTACCATTCCTTCTGGCTAGTGAAGATACAGCAGTCCTTAGATGGTGTCAAACAGTGTCCAAACCAGGAGACCTTCCCAAAGTGGCATCCCAGGATAGAGAAGAAATCACTTGCTCTAGGATACCAGACAGCAGCCCCTGAGATGATGCTTCTCCAATAAGAGAAACCCTCTGGATCAAGCCCATACAGGCAGACCCATTAGGCTGCTCAAGGGCTACACCAACAGCAGTGAAATGGATAGAGAAGAGATAGGAAAACAGTTCTTAGCGGAGGGTCCAGCAACACCCACTACACCTGAAAGGGAGGAGAGGGTAACACCCTGTCTGATAACATGGCTTCTGAAAGTGGACATGCTGTAGATCTTTTCAGCAAGGGACTATGATTGTTACTATCTCTTACAGGTGACAATTTCCCATGCTAAGGTTGAGAAGCATTACTTTATATAATGAGCATTGCAGCACTGTGTCCTGAATCCTAATTAGTAATTAGGTGGTGTTAGCAGAGTGTGGCTAAAGCAATTTACTTCTTCAGGCATGTAATGCTGGGTGGATGCTAAGAAAATGGAAGCCAGGCCAGTGGATTTTAACATAGATCCTGACACCCGCCATTGCTAGAAATAAAAACAGTAAGGTTTGGAATTTTCAAATTATCCTGTATGTAATTATTCTTTTGGTATTAGCTAAGACAAGAGCAATCATGGTTAACTGTATATATCATAACAATGTTAACTGAATATTTAATGTTTTCTTATTCTTTTAGATGTAAGGGATACATCTAAATTTGGTTGCAGCATGGGTTTTTTTAAAAATCAGATCGTTGTTATTAAACAGTTTTGTAAACAGTCAATAACATAGATCAACTGCAGCATGTTAACCTATACTAAATACTACTGTATATTAGCTATAGGATGAGCACAGAAAGCTAAGTAAGGGCTGGGCTCATTATAAATCTTGGATACTCTTATTCACTGCTGTTCAGAGGAAATATTAGCTATAGGCAGATTCGGCTCTTGCTTTTAAAAAGATATTGTTCAAATCAGGAATGTTGAAAGATATATTTATTATTAGCATTCATTACAGGTATAACACCATCAATTTACACAAGACTTTACATACTATTCATTCACAAGTCCCTGCCCTTGAAGAGCTTACAATATAATGTCCCAATCTCACATGCACACATACATGGACCAATTTAGACAATAGCCAATTAACCTATCAGCATGTACTCGAAATTAGAGAGGAAACCACAGTACCCAGAAAAAACCCACATAATCAAACGGAAGAACATGTAAACTCCATGCAGATAGTGTCCTGGCCGAACCTGGATTTGAATCGGGGACCTCATATGCCATTAGTATGACCATAAAATATTTCTTATAGCTTAAATTTGATCACCACTGCATAATCAGTCAGATTTGCTTTCTGACTTGCACACATTTGGTAAAGTTGTATCTCCTTCAAAAGACTTTGGCACTCCTCCGTTGGGCCTTGTTAGGGGCTGGTAAGTACATGTATTCCTGCATACTCCATATGACTTGACTTATCATACAAGCAAATGGTAAACTTTTCTATTCTATATTCAAATTGAATAGTTGAATAGAAAAAAAGACCAGTTGCACGACACCTGTGAAGAAAAGAAAAATAATGAATATGTTTTGTTTGTTTTACCAATTATGTACAAGTATAATGAAGGGAAATGATTACCACCATCAAAAGTGCACCATAAGCAAAGCAGAAACTAGATAACATTAGTCATACTATCATTTCCATGCACTTTGTATCAGGTTTCTGCTTCTATGTGCTGCAACGAGTAGCTTGACTGAAAAGCAGTCAAGCTACAGTTCTACGGGTTTATCCATAAATGAGTGTCTAACATTAAATCCTGACATCTACTGCACTACAAAGTGCAAAAAGAGTAGTGAAAGCCAAAGCTGCAGAATCAATTTGATGTCAAAAAGTACATCTACCTCAAATGGGAAAAAGGCAGTTAAAAAATAATGTTTGGAGTAGTGATGTCCCTTTTTCAGCTGCTTTATAAGAAAAGGGCAGCACGACCCATTTTACTTGAGTCTTGTACCCAAGTTAGAGAAAGTACACACAAAAAATGACATGCAAGACATGTCATCCACATTATGTAATTTCAGGAACACGAAATACATGTATTTTAATGGCTTGTGCTTGACCTATGGTTACGATTACCTGTGAAAAATGACATTATTGATGAAAATCAAGATGAACATTTGCCCATCTGAAACACTCCAGTCCAAATGGGCAAAGTGTAAACATTTTAACTGTTGGTAAAAATTGCTTTACTGCAAGTAAAGCAATTTTTCATAAACATGGGTTAAATCTGACATTTACTTGCAGCCTAAATAATTCTGTTTATTGTTGACACACACTTTTATATAACATGGTACTTCAATTATGTCTTGCACAGTATTTTTTAAAGTTCAGCACGCAGCAATAGGGAAGACCTTTATATTTAAAGTTGAACTCTGAGGAAAAAACTATTTTTGCACATTTTCCATGTAAAAATTAATTACCCCTAGGAATGTGTATTCCACTGGTGGATGCTGCAGCATTAGTTAAAAACTAACACAGCAGTCATCCAGCAATGGGACACACATCATTATGGAGAATTAATTTTTACTGAGCAAATGTGCAAAATTTCAGCTTTAAGTACACATCAATCAAAAATTCTAGAAAAATATTTACAGGCACATGGTGTTGTTTTTAAAAAAAACTACAAATAAATATTCCCTTTCACTGTATGTTGAAACAACACTTACCACATGGCATTTCACAGCGTGGAATCAAATTCTGGCAACACTTAATGCAGAACTCCACAAGCATAAAAGCTAAAAACAAAAATGATAAAAGAATGTTAAAATTAAAATATAAATTAAAAAAATTATTGAATGTGCCAAAGCCTGTTAACGAAACCAAAAACTTACATGTTATCATCCGAGTATATTCTTGTGTGGGTTCAGGTGAGGTCCTCGTACAGCAGACAAAACTTGTTGTTTAACTCGTGCTTCGACATAATTACGTAGAGTAAGCACTTCCTCTTTGTCTTTTTGAATGTGTTTACCACCAGGATAAAAATCAAAAAGGCTGAGCAGGGACCTATTTGCTGATTGACAGCTCACAAAAGCACCACCAATCTCAGATCAAACAAATTGTCCATCAGGAAATGTGACGGGAAGAAAACTTTTATTACCATTAAAAACACATATAAAAAAATGCAAGTTCAGTGCACATACTGTAACTGCATAAAAGAATATACCAGAACAAATGTAAAAAATGCAGTTAAAGAGGCACATTTAACACAATTGTTCCTGCACACAAATGGGTACTTTCTTTAAATGGATGTCGCGTTATATGTAGATAGCAATATTCCCGATAATGCCAGCTAGTGAAAAGATCTAATGAAGAATAATAGAAGCAGTATCCCTCTGAAGGACACATTGTGTAATACGTTTTATGTAATAACAGATAGCTACCATTATGAAAATGATATCTAAACACGGAGTTATATTGAATACTGCTTCCCCTTCTAAGGATCCTGTATTAATATAATACAAATTAGTATATTTAGCATTTCAAAGCCGTACTAGCCATATTGCTCCCCAACCCGACCGCACATTGTATGTGCCTATCCTTACAACATTTTAGCAGCACAACATTCTGTAAAAGTGTCATTTTGTTTCCTGTGCGATTTTGAATTTTCCTCATGCATAATCCAAACCACCTCTGTGCAGCCATCTTACCGCCTCTCCCATGTGAATATCTGGCCCGCTCTAATCTCTGCCTCCTTTGAGACAGATTTAATATGAGGCCATTACCTTCCCTGAAATTCATTACCAGCATATTTGCAGTGACTCCTAGCTCGGCTGCAGTCCATCGCCGTGGGTCAATGACCCATAACTGTACGAAGACAGAGAGTTAACAGAAAACAGCCTGCACCAGTAGCTTGAGAAATTATGGCTGAAATTCCCTAATGCCTTTGCTGCCAGACAAAGGAGCAGAGATGTGCAATTGTAAATGTCATACATATATACAAACACCAGTAGAAACCTATGCCTAATGCTACAGTATAACCAAATATATATAAAAAAAACTAAATGGTAGCAAACATGCATATTTTACAAACCCAGTCAATAATATGCTAAATGTCACTTTTTAAAAGCAAATGCAAGTGGTCAATATGTAACAACAATGGGTTGGGAATATTAATTTTTATACATATATACAGT
>NW_017306784.1:507751-536954 GCF_000935625.1 Nanorana parkeri | reverse complement strand
TATATATATATATATATTTATTTTGCACACGTGTGGTGTTATTAACCTCACTAATATAAAACACAGAGAAGTCAACAGCAACAATACAAGACCAGTATGTAGCATAAAGGTATAGAAAAGAACAAAACTGTTTTCTGACCTCTAATTCCCGAAGAACAGGGTGCTCTTCTATGCCAGGGAATAGCACTCGCATTGCATAGGTACGATAATCCAGGTAAGGGATTCCTGAGCGATCCAAGTCACTGGTTAATTCATTGATGTCAGTCTGCAGCTCTGCAAAAGCTGTTATCCATAGCCAAAGAAACAATTAATTTTGCATAGCATAGATGAATAAACGGAGCACTTTACGTGGGTTGCAGACAAATCAATTACAACTACAAGTATAAGTGGTTTTGATTGGCATCTATTGCAGTAGCTTGCTATTAGGGAAGCATTTGTAAAAAGTTGTGGCACTGGAGTAAAGGTAAAAATATGATGACGGCAAACAGTGATCACTGAATCTTGGACGCTTTATAGGTATTTTCTGACACAAGAACACATCTCTACGGAGCAGGAACAGCTACTGTTCAAAGTATTTGGAGCTACCAACTGAAATTCTAAAGCATATTTCAGTTTCAGTATCTGTACATAAATAAAATTATATTGGGTTGGCATTATCATTTACACACACACACACACACACACACATATATATATATATCTGGATCGGCTGAGCCGAACTTCCGGCAGGCTACTCACTGCTGTTCGGTCTATTCTCATAGATGTCGAACAGCAGTGAGTAAATAGCCGAATGCCGCCGAGCGGCATTCGGCTCGGCTGTTCTGCTCGGTGGAGGTAGGTTTTGGTGCAGAATAAGACTTTTGGTAGTTAAATAGCACATTTTCATATATGTATCGTCAGCAAACACTCCGTCCCCGATGTCGTTAATAAACAGGTTGAAAAGCATCGGTCCCAGCACAGAACCCTGAGGCATACCGCTAATGACACTAGCCCAGTCTGAAAGAGCGCCATTTATTGATACTCTCTGTACCCGTTCCTGTAGCCAGTTCTCTATCCATGTACACACCCTTCCGTCTATGCCCATAGCTCTTAGCTTGTGTAGTAAGCGTTTATGAGGTACCATAGCAAAATCAGTAAAAAAAAAAAAAAAAGACAAAACTGAGTGTTTACCCTTCTCTACTGTATCAAAAACTTACAGAAGAAAAAGACTAAATTTCCTGTATATCTAGGTTGTCAACGGCCTGCACAGACAGTCCATGCTTTTAAGGCACAAACGGTGGGTGTCTGTAAAGTCCATAAGGAGAATCAAGTACTTTTACAGAGATAAATTCTAGTAGGGCCACATCTGCAGGTCACCCCCCCCCCCAGAATATATGTCAGTTGTTGTGGTTGCTTAAAAATAATTACAAATGTGCGCTAGGGATGGGGCCATAGGGGAAGCTGGAAGAAGTAGCTACTTCCTTAGCCTGCGTCTACCCTCTTAAGTGGCTCCAGCTTGAATGGTGTGTGGAAATAAGTTTCATTTCAATAGTTTGTCTTGGGCAGTAAGTTACACGACAGCAGTAAATGTCTGTATTACCAATCTAGAACAGCTGTCATTGTCTGAGAAAGGCACTTTCCTCTTCATATGCGCTTTCAGTTTTCCCCTGTCAACTCTGTCTTTACTTTAGCTAAATTTAACCCCTAAAACAGCATTAGTATTCCTATTTCAACTGACAGGCAAATGTTTTCACTGGAAGCTGGTGGTCTTCTGGGATTTGTAGAGAACATTTATTCACTGGTCAGTGAAAGCAACAAGAAGGAAAGCATTGTCAAGCAGCTGCAGAGTCTTCAAAACAAATCTATGTTATCATAGTACTGACTGTGGAAACTCAAGAGTCTATACTGGAGACCCCAGCAGAGGAAGAATTTCAGGGTTACTACTACAATACAGCTCAAAGGGTCATTTAACAAACACAATCAGGTCAGATTGCTGAGTAAGGGCTTTTTTTTAGCTTAAACAATACAATGAGATGTTAAATAATGCCCAAAAAGGTGCAATCACTAAATCTCTGATTGACTCCTTGTTAAATAATGTTACCTTGCAAAAGAATAAACTGAATCCTAAACCTCCTGCTACTTACACTGTTGAACCGTTGCTCTGTTGTAATATAATCATCCTCTAAAGTGTCTTCTAAAAAGGACACTTCCTGGGAGTGTCGATTTGCATTCTCCTCTGCCACGCTCAGTGGTGCCTCGCTTTATCCACCTGTGTCCAGCATTAACAAGGCGGAAATCGATACTCTCAGAAATTTAGACGCTTTAGGGCTAGTTCACACCATAACTGCATGCGCCTGCACAGCTGCAGTGCGATGCGCTTTGCCTCATTTTAACCATGATTTTAATACTTTTTTTGAGCTTAAAATTGACTTTCAGGTGCAGTCCAGTGCGTTTGCATGCAGTTTTGATGCATTCTGTTGCAATCAGGTTCAGCTAAAATGTGGCAAGCAGGATTTTTTTTTTCTTAATGCACCAAAACTGTCTGCAATGGAGTGAACAGAGCACCAGAAATCCAATTAGAAAGCATTGTGATGCGTTTTTGATGCAGCTGTCAAACTAAAGGGCTGCATCACAACTGCATCTGGTGTGAACTAGCCCTTAGAGGAGGTTTTCATTGCAATGAAGTGTAGCGCTATTTAAGGTATTTTTCAAGTTTTTTACTGCATATTATAATCACTACTCATTGAAATGATTTCATGTGCAAACTATGTACCATGTTGGAATATGCAAGACTTTAACTAAATAAGTTGAAAATGTAAACACTTTCATTTATTCCACACAATTGTGGTCTGTTGCAGTGCGTTACAGCACCTGTTAACATCTTACACTAAGAATGACTTATTGAGCAAAATCTTAACATGCTCAAATGTTGGTCTGTTTAATGAAACATGCAAATATAAAAGGCAATAAGTCAAATACAGTGATCCAATCCAAAGGTAAAATCATGAAAAAGGTAGAACAGAAATAATACATCTACAATCCTGAATCTGAACCTTAAGAGTGCAATACAAAATATTAACAATTCAAACGGTTTATTGTTTCTTTCATTCTGACCAAAATATTACTTGCCTTCTTTGCATTCCAGAGCCACCCGTGACTCTAGGTTGTCCATCTGCATCTGCAGTCTCTTCAAGGTTAAGTCATTCTCTCTAGACTTGCGTTTGTAGGCAATTAACACAATAATGACAATGATAAGAAGAAGACTTCCACCAGCAGCTATGCTCACAATAGCAGGAAGAGTTAGGAGGCTGTCTGATAACACATTGATGGAACCAGGTGAAAACACCATGCCTCCAACATGGACCTAGAAGAAAATGAAAACTGCTTAGGTAAAGCAGAATGGGCAATAGTGAATGGAGCTTATGCAAACTACAGTGAACCTAGCAACCAGTTATAAGATTGCTTTTTATTTCTTGGGACTCTCTAAATGCTAAAAAAAATGACCTCTAGCTAGTTGTCACAGATTTCTGACAACATAGCTTTCTAAAGTCATTAAATAAAGGCAAATATGCTTGAAAAATCTGATGAACAGAATAAATAAACAAATCCTGTAATAGAGACAAGGATGGATGCAACATAGTGATAGTCATTTAAATAAATTACAGTATGGTTACTTTTTCTACTTAGGAGAGCCACAGCAATCCACTTGATGCTCAGTGTGAAAATACATGAAGATGGTGAAAAAAGTATTAAGGAACTTACAGTCACTTTATGTTGGCCAGTAAGATTAGGTGACTCGCAGAGAAGCTGAGTTTCGGAAACAGTGACATCACATGGTGTGTCTCCAATCAGAACAGTGTAATTCAGCTTCACTCCTCCTGTTGCAGGTGGACACAGATTCTTACCCTGTTCAGAAAGTAACATCACATTACTACAAACATTTGTGGTTACATTTGTCAACATTACAGCAGGCATGTCAAACTGATGTCTGTAGCCTGTATCTCACCCCCTCTCTCCCTCTTTGTGGCCATCAGTGATTTATGTGTTTTTTTTTTTTTTTTAATGAATAAGACCCTAGCAACTCTCTGGTTGATAAAAGCTACACTTCTGTATCTAAATTTGCTGTTCATTAATTTTGGATAAAACAAGTTGCTATATTTACTAAGAAATAACAAACCTAAGTGATATAATCTGTTTTTTGGCAATTAAACAGGTATGACCCTCAGTAGACAATGCAGCCCCTTGAATATTAATCCCACTAAATTCAGGCCACTGTTTGAGGTTGTCAAGTCTAACAAATTATTCAATTTTCATGATTGCAACATTTACAGATTACGTCAAATTCCTAAACATGCACTTATATTATTACTATTACATGTTCATAAATAGAAAGAATCTACCCGCATAAAATCTGCTGTTGCACATAATCATTCCCCAAATCATCTCCATCTGAAATCTAAACCTTCAATTTCTTAAAATTTATAACATAAGCAGTCATTTAGAAAACACGAACATTTTCACATTTTCCATCCTTCGCATTTATAACAGACACCTTCAGTTAAGCCATTTGGAACCAGGAAACTGTACAGCTATATTATCAACAAATATACACTGTCATTATTTTCAAGTAGTTCAGATGTTCCTTCACCTTTAGTATAATTGGAGTGCCGGGCTTTTGCTCAAGAATGCCTGTAGCGCTGAGAACCTCAAATGTTGGGTTGGGGTAATAGATAAATTTGGTATTATTGTAGATCAGTAGTGACTGCACATTATTAAAGATGAATCCAAACTCATCTGGTCTTTCCACAGCATCCAGTCCGGGGCGATACTCTGGAGTAAGGGCAGGAGCCCAGCACATCAGAGAAGAGGCATTAGCGATCTTACACACCTGGTGAGAAATTAATAATATTACAATAACATCTAAAATATTTAAAATGTTAACAGAATAGATGTACAGAACAGATATTGGATTTATCAGTGTTGTCTGCACTAAGTTAATGACGCTTTTGTTTTCAAGTAGTTCAGATGTTCCTTCACCTTTAGTATAATTAGAGTGCCAGGCTTTTGCTCAAGAATGCCTGTAGCGCTGAGAAGCTCAAATGTTGGGTTGGGAGTATTTTAGTAAGCACAATGAAATAAAATCAGTGAATTTATTATCTTTGAAAATGGACAGAACTGTGCACAAGTTTAGCCTGATGAAGTGTTACAGAGTCAAGAAAGTGATATTTAGAGCAGCAGGCTTGGGCAGTTAGTGGGCGACTTAGGTGTATCAGGTCAACAAACTAGTGTTTGCTTCAGACGTTTATTAGATTTCATAGAACTGACTGTATTCAGAGGACATACATGTCAATCAGGAACAATTCTCCCCTGAATGTGGGATTTTCATTAAAAAAGTAATTTCGCTGATCAAATAATAAAACTAATCTTTAAAATGTATTTATAAACAAAAAAGGTTTCTAACTACTGATTAACATTGAAAAATTGCTGATCAGAAACAAAAAACTATTGCATAAAACCAGCATTTTTTGTTTTTGCATTTTGGTTCTTCTTTGTAGCAGTAGGTGGTGCTAGGTCATTGAAAAGCTGCACAAACTTCAACTGTGGCAGGCTGTGCAAAGAAAACCATATAGACTAAGTTACAGCACAATAAACAATCAAAAGATGCATAAATCATCACACAACAGTACTTTCAAATTATGATTATCTTTTATCTAAACTAAACAAGCAAAAGCGGAAGTCTTGTTGAAAATGTCAAAAAAAGTCAAATGCCTGAGGCAAACATACATTTACAGATTCCTTGCCATTGTACTTCACTCGAATTCTTGGCTCTTGTATGATATCAAGGTTGGTACCAGTAATTGTAAGGGATGTGTGACCGCTGTCAATGGAAAAAAAACAGGGATTTTAGAAATGTGTTATGTCTCATGTTGAACAAAAGAAACACAAAATAATTGAATATAATTTGATAAGCTGCAAAACAGAAGGATGCATAATTGGACACAAAGTGAATACTTCCTTTATGAAAAAACTTTAACACCAACTAGAATTTTATGATAGAAAAAATATTCTTAGTCATGCTTACAGTATAAATCACCCTGTTTTGACTTTTTAATTTTAAAGTTAGGCAGAATATTTGTAATGGGTATTGTTAACGCTTACATACTATTTCTACTGGTAGAATACCATTTTCATTTTAGGAATTTTTACCATATTTTAGGTTGTCAGTAAAAAATGAAAGAGCAGTTGCAGAATGTGCTCCTCTCTAATTTAAGTTTAGCTCGATTGTAGCTTCGGTACCCAATCTGTGGAGCCTTTCTAATCCTATAACAACATAGCACTATTTTCATTTAATATATTGATTTCAACTGAATTCAAACAAGTTTGGAAAGTTTAGGGGTTGACTGCCGATTCCAGTGGGTATCGAACAAAGTGTGATGACGCTTCAGAAGGCCTGTATTTACTGGAGCAATTTGCTTTCTTTTATTGGAACAAAGTAATCAATCTGCACAATCGGGTGCACTCTTCCTTGTTGCTCATTTCCAGTTTAAGTAATTTTAAGGGAAACTATTTAGGAACTTGCAACGATTAGTGTAATTGCTTGACTGTGATGTGGATCCATTTTTTCTTTTTCTGATCTCGGTAAGTGTATCCAAATTTGATTTTGTTCCTATTTAGATGTGATTTACCAACATACATACCACTTCTTATGTAAATATATCTCTACAAACAGACTACTTCATTAAAAGGTATTATACAGCATCACACAGATATTCTGCAAGATTTAAAGCAACTGCTCTAAGTGGTTTAATTTTCCAGCAGGGGAGGAACCACAGAGTGTAGCGGTGGTTTATAAAACAAGCTTCCAGAAGTGTAAATTCCTGAACATTCTTCAGTGGATCATTACTACTTCAGCAGTCAGTGGTGCAGGCAGCAGGAAAGGGGAGGATCTAATAGTACTGTATATAGTAATCTAAACAGTAATATTATCTAATTGCCTGCCAATTGTATTTCTACATACTGTATAATATTAAGTAAAAGCTTGTGTGTGTGTACGCGTGCTTCTAGAGTTGAGGTATCATGGTGGGTACTTCATATAGAATCTACCACATTGCTGTCTTGTGACACCTTTATTTGTTGTAATTGAGCTGCAATCACAGAGCAATACAGACTGCTGCAGACTAATACCTTGCTTTTATGGCTAAATCTGATTCCACCCTCCCCCATCCCTATTTGTCCATCACTACAACTCCTAACCAACAGAATGTAGAGGAGGTAGAAAGGAAAATCAAAAACTGCCAAAGCTAACCTGTCAAAACAGTGTAGGATTTAGCCGTAAAAACAATGGGGGACATTTATCAATTTGGTTGCATTATAAGCATCTTTTAAACGAGTGCATCCCTGATTTCTCGTGTGTCTAGCAAAAGATTTATCATACTAGTTTATGTTTTATTCCTAAATTCTCCTTTGTAAGGAGAATCATCTCTAAACTGTCTGTCTCTAATTTCTCACAAATTTGCAGGGAACCTTCCTGGAGTATAGAAGTGCTTGGCTGACTAGATGATATGAAGCTGAATTATCTTTGCGCTAGTATAAAAAGTGCTTAAGAGTACAAGTGTGCAACAGTATGGAAGTCTTTTAGTGTTGCAAATGCCGGACACAGTTAATGTGCAGTTGAGAATTATGCAAAATTTTGCAAAACATGAGTGAGTTGCAAGAACACAGTAGCAAGAAAAAAAGATGTATAACAGATAAACCTTTGTGGTTAGATTGCATGACATTTTGATATTTGTGACTGACAGGGTTATTCACAGAAGGGTGAAGAGTCTGGAGAAGGCAGTAAAAGTGAACAATCTAGGCCAAAAGAGCCGATTTGGAAACATTTTCCAATTCAGCTCACTTTCCAGTTCATCTATGTTGTCCTAGATTATTCACTTCTCCTGCCTTCTCCAAACTCTTCACCCTTTTGTGAATAACCCTGTAAATAGTTTGTTGCAAACACATTCATAGATTCCCCACAATGTGTTTATACTTTATACCTAGCATTTTTTTAATGCTTTATGATAGATTCATGTACACATTTTTAACACACTGCCTGGCAATTGCAATCTCATGCTTAAGATTTTTTTTTTTACATTTAAATTTTCA
The DNA here is from genome assembly GCF_000935625.1 of Nanorana parkeri. Classification (NCBI taxonomy): domain Eukaryota; kingdom Metazoa; phylum Chordata; class Amphibia; order Anura; family Dicroglossidae; genus Nanorana; species Nanorana parkeri. The sequence goes on along the minus strand of NW_017306784.1, from coordinate 528,830 downwards.
ACTGCCGAGAAGGTCAAGGAAAGGGGCCATCAATATAGTATGTGAAAATCTATGAATTCCCAATTTATTAAAAGAACCGGGAGAAGGACATTTTATCATTGACAATGTATTTGGGTATGGCTTATAAGGATAACTCTGGAACCACCCAAATGTCATTGTGAACCTTGTAAAGGCCAGTCATTGCAATGTAAAGGTCACTATGTAATTGCAATTCCCCTATGTTAAGGCTCAGATGTCTGGGAAACGACTCTCTTTTTCTGCTATAAAAAAAAGTATGCATCCAGCTATTGAAATGACCCTGTGTTGATATATTTCTACTAGCATGTTATAGATAATTAAAGTACAAAGACAGGAATAGCATAGCAAGATGCACAGTGCTGGTTTAGCTGTTGTATGTCCTGTGGCATTTTGAAGGAAAAACCTACAGATCCATGATATTTCTCAATTCCAATTTTTCAAAAGACCATTGTAGATAGGTTTATAGGAGGAAGTGCTAGTTTTATCCACTCAGAGCTAGATATAATGACTGTTTTTCCACTTGATATGCCTAATGTGAACAGAATGCAATCGGAAAAACCTTATGGCATAATTTTCAGTCCAAAAGAACTGTGTCCCTCCTTTTTCTCTTTTTCTTAATCACAGTTATACAGCTACAGCCTGCAATTTTCTTTCCAATTGCCATTATCTCCCACAAACCATGCTCTTTCTTTAGAATCCACCACCTCCAAAACACCTGCCAGAAAGAGTGCTTTCCAGCTGGTCATGACCCCATGTGTGTAAAAGTCAATCGTTTGTATTTGCTCCTCTCCTTGCTCTCTGTGCACCTCTCATTGCTGTTATAGCCTTCATGGATAAAACAGATGTGAGAGGGGAAAGAGAAGGGAGAAAAGGTAATACAGAGCTAGATTACCTGCATATACACTATATGGAGTTATTACCAGCTAGTTAGTAACCCTTTTTGTAGGTATTTTGGAGCTGGGGATTCTAAATAATTGATTGAGAAGTGGCATAATTGCCATTTGTTTATCAGGCAAGCTTGGGGGTTGCAAATTATCTGGAAATAAAATAAATCCCACAAAAAAATGGTACAAAAGAACCTCTGCAATTACTTATTCAAATACAAGAGGGGATTTATCTGTCTTAAACTGTCAGGCTTAGGGTAAAGGTATTTAAGCTAAATAGGTTTTTGAACTCCACATCAATCAACAGCACGTGTTTAAATAAATCATAAGATTTTGTTTAAAAAAAGTATTTTTTTTCTTTGAAAAACATAAAAAAGCTCATGTAACCATGAGACCTGACAACATTAAACTCTTAGTCTTGGCTAACAGGATGATTGTGGCCTTCCAATCTTTTTCTGTCTTGAACAGATTCAGTTTGCCCACTTCTTTCAAGAAAATAGTGGACATCTCTGTATGAAATCTTCAAGGTCCTTGCAATCTAGCACATTAAATTACCTTCATTTTGCAAATCAACAATAGTCTCAAGTGGCTCTTGAAAAATCTGTTTAGTTTTGGTTATTATAAACCTGAAAACTATTTTTGGAATACCTGTACCTTGCAGCTCAAAAGAAAAACATTTTAATTGCTTCCTTAATCAGAAAAACATTTTAGCTGGGCTAGTACAATTACAATAAATGATCATTTAAACATGATTACTTAAGCATAAACTAAAAAAAGTTTATCGCACACTGTAGAAATGGCTGATAAAATAATGTTTACAACCACTTTTTCCGTTCACTGGAGTACAAAGCAGATACTAGGCAAATCAAAAGGTGCAGCGCCTCCTAGTACTGTACCCCCACATTCTGAATAAGCCCCGGAGTAGCAAGCATAGAGGGAGAAGGTGGCAGAAAAAAAACACAACCTTCTGAAAATACATTCCTAACTATGGAAACATGCCCAACAAAGAAAAGAACATACAAAAAAAATGTGCAGAATCTGTGCTCTCCAATTAGCTACTGTGGAATAAATATTCTACAGTGAAAACAAAAATGCATTTGCCTCCTAGCATTTACTAGAGGGCTCAGCAGGGAACACTTAACTGTCATGGCATGGATGATTCACACAGCCGCCTGTAAAACTTTACACTCAAAACTGGCATCAGCTGCTGCTGTGACATATACAATATAGAACTTGTATGAACTGAGGGCAAGGTAGCAGTCTTGCATAACTGAGAGACAGATACCAGGGCCCAAGAGGTACCTACTGCTTTGACAGAATAAACAGTGACAGAGGCCCTCTTCACTTAATAGAATACGCTTGAAATATAGCCTATGGAGTACAACAAATAATAGTTGCATTTAACACTAGAGGACCCTTTTGGAGACCCTCCAGAATGACAAATGAGTCACTCTTACAGAAGGAAGCAGTGGACAAATGACTACCTTGTCCCACTGCAGAATGTGTTTAATGGAGAGGTGACACAAAGGCCTCTGTAGATATGTTAGTCTTTGAACCTAGTCAAATAGGCCTACAAACTTGCAATGTGGGTTGTCTTTATGCATTAATTTACTGTAAGTGTCAACTAATGGATTGTCAGTGTAAGCTTTCTCAGCATCATTCACAGAATTTCTGAGAGTGAAAGTATTTGTTAAAAATGTTTTATGTTTGTTGCTAGCTAAGTCAAAAAACTACCCATGCTACATCTGTGAATGCAATTTGCACTACAAATCTGGATGCACTTTGTTCATACTTTGCAAATAATGGCAAATCCATCTGCCTTATGAAACATCAAAGCATTAATTAAGAATCCCCAGAAACCCTGGCAAAAAAAACAAAGATGCATCAACAAAGTAGTAAATTGAACTTTTTCACGGCACAAATACATCCTAAAGATGGCTTCAGAAACATACATTATATCAATGTTTTATCACATGCTATATACCACATGCTATATATAGCATCATTACTAACGGATCACAGAAATTGTCATTCTCTAACATATGTGTAGCAAATACTAGGCTGAAAATTGTTGAACTGTACACAACTGATTTCACTGTCACAACGTAATTTTCTAAAAAACCACCTTGCATCAACACCAGATGTGATTTAGCCTGCCTAATGTATTAGGCTGTCGCATGACATATTGCCACAGCTCATATACAAAATGTTTTTAATCAGTAGCAAAGCAGTACAGCAATATATTTCACTTTCAATAAAACTTGACTTCAGTCCAAACAATTTGCAAGAATGTATATGTTTGCCGACTATTTAGCATTTCTATAAAACAAAGACTAACAAGAATAGCTAAAATAATATAACTATTGAGGTTTTATAGAGTCAATATAGAGTACAGTGTTGCCAATGTGTATTAACTTTGTCCTAAACTTTATTTATGACTGCAATACCATTATAGTGCATAACCATGGATTGTGGTGCACTGCAACACATGTGCATTGGGGAGGTGTTATTCAAAACAGTGTTAATTTAGTTGACAAAGAATTTTCATCAGCCGCATGTTTTCAGTCCCGAGAACTAAACGAAAACTAAATACAAACTAAGTTAATAGGACTAAAACTATAATGAAAATTTGTTGCAATTTTAATCGACAAAAGGAAATGCAATGAAAATGGGGGGACTATTGCATTTACTTATTTGGACTACCACTTCCCTCGGAGCTCCGCCAAAGCCCCAGTCCCCTGACTATTAGCAGCTGGATTGGCTGAGATGCAGGCTTCATTGGTCTCCCTGCCACCTGGATCAACGCCCTGCATACCACAGAGAATACTCCTCCATCGGTTACTGACCCATTTGATTTGCCTGCTAATGTAAGGTGAGTGTTTCTCCTCCCATCTCCCTAGCAAGTTAGCACTGTGTAACACCCTTCTCAGACTTGTTCGCTACCTTACACCCATTTACTTACCAATCCCCACTTCCAAACAAACCCATTAGATTTTAGTCGACTAAATCGAATGGAAATTTAGGCGACAAAACTAAACTAAAACAATTCCAATAACTAAATTACGACTAAAACTAAAATGGCATTTTAGTCCAAAGACGAAAATTAAATTGAAATTTGCTGTCAAAATTAACATAGATTCAAAATGAAAGGCACAGCAATGTGCAAGAACATGCAGTACTGCACATTTTACAATATAAAAGGGAGGATCTTGTTGTGTTCAATGTATCTAACAGGCTGGGGATTGTGAAGTGGAAGTGAGGAAGGTTTTGGTTTTTACACTAAACCATGCTTAAGGATAGAAAATCTTTTATCAACAATTACACTAATCCAACCCCTCTAGGCTAAGCTACACTACTCCCAGACACACACAATTGTCTACTTATCCTAGTTCCAGAGCTGCAACCACCTTAGTTGTTCACAGCCTCACTTCAGCACTGGGTGCCTCGTAGGCTTGCATAGACCATATATGGAGCCACTAAGCAAATATTTAACCTTTATTTAGAAAGTGATCAAGGTGTTCATCCAGAAACCTTAGACATGTATGTTTCATTTCTATTGTCAGAAAACCAGAGGAAAATTTGGAACTGAACTAAAAAGTGAAGATTTGCCATGTTACAGGAAACATCTAGAAGTGTCAATTGTGCCTAAGCAATATCCTCCAAAAAAATCCAGACAAAATACCTTTTGTCTGGATTTTCTGGCAAATAGTGCACTTCCTGGTATTTGAGGGTATCTAGGCAGTCATGGCTTTATGTTCAGAGTGTGAATCTAAGGCATTGCTGCCTCTGACTGCCAGTCTCGTGAGATTTGGTAATGTCAGTACTGTGATGCTTTTTAATCTCCTTGCTGGAGGCTCTGACATGAGGAAGCAAAGTCCTGCCTCTACCAAAATAGCCACCTCCATACAGAGACACAGTGCAGAAGACATAGTAAGTCATTAATGAAGAAAGATGAGCTGCAGGGAGACCACTAGCCATACTGGTGACTAATCCTTTACCCTTTACCTGCTTTTTTGACACAGGTTCAAGATTTCAGTTCCACTGTAAAAGACTGCCAATAGGACTCATAAGAGAATGTGCTAGAATAAATATTGTGATAGCCTACAGGGATTAATGAAATCAAACAAATCTACTTTTTATGAGAATTTAAACATAACTTTGGAACTAAACATGGCTGTGGATAATATATATTTGGACTAGGTCGCTAGTAAGTAAATGAAGATCTATTGTTTAGAAAATTCAATTTGCTAATTGATAGAACACTGGCTTTAAGACTGCATTCAGAGAGCATTGATCAATTGTTTTGATTCTAAATAGTCCAAAGAGTCTGTGTCAGTTAATGAAACTCCAAACCAATCACAGCATCCAATGGGCCCTGGCAATGGATACTACACCATTGCAGTAAAGGCAACCTCAGTCGCAGCTGAAGAATAAAACTTGTATGTGTGAAGAAAATGGGTCATTTTTAGAGTAAAACCTCTGACAATTACAAATTACTATTACTAGACATAATGCTAAAGTAAATCACATGTAAGGGGCTACAGCAGGCATGTCTGATTATTTTCATACTTGACTTGCTTGAGGCAAGAACTCTGCCTGTGTGTACTTGCAACACAGACATGATTCAACAGTATTGATTTGTTCACGAGCTACTTGCAATGTTATGAACTCTAGATTCTGGCACATTTTGAAAGCATCTCAAACTGCGAAACACAAACAAGCAGGTTTTAGACATTTGTTCACACAAAGCATAAATATCCCCCGTGTACTCTGTTTTTGTTGTTAATGGGAACCTTATTTGCTTGGACACAATCAAACAATTAATGGTACTTAGGATTGGTCCCAGTTCAGACATTGCACAGATCAATAGGTTGTCCCCTTCATGACTGAGCTTGTTTTTAGTTTCTGTTCGATAATGACTGACACACACTTTTTAAATTTTTTGCTGTGTGATTCTTCCACATCAGTAAAAATTGAACTATGTACAGTACCCATGTTAATGTCTGCGTGTGTTTATCATTTCAGTATATGTGTTTGTGATAGTTTCTTTGTATGCAATGTCATACAACATCTGTGATGCTTTGTGTGTATTGTCAGGATTTCTGTATGTGCGTGCGTGCGTGCGTGATATCAGTATCTATACATGTGTACTGTATAGGTGTGCAGTGTCAGTATATGTGTTTTTTTCCCTATAGTTTTTAATCATAGAAGACTAACAGATTCACACATTCACTCACAGAAATACCCACACAGAGAAACCCCCCCACTCCCCCCCCGCAGAAATATGCACACACACCCCCCTCAACCAGAAATGCACACACTAATACACATACACAATAACACCCCATTCACACTTGTAAGTTAAGGTGCAATTAGGGATTCCTGCATCAGAAACTTGCATTTTCCTGCAGTAGGAATTCAAAGTCTGACAAGCTGCAGCTGTCACCCATTCAAGTTAAAGATCTGGTGACAGCCGCTGCATGTAAATGCCAGCACACCGCATCTAATCATATGTGATATGGTTACATGAGGTTAGGAAACAAAAAAGCTATGATGCATCCAGGGATAGTGATTGTTTTCTGACTACCTGTAATCAAATCACAGGTGTGCAGGCGTTTACATGCAGCTGCTGTCATCTGATCATTAACTTGAACAGGTGACAGCTACTGCTTGTAAACGCCAGATTTAGGATTCCTGCTGCAGGAAAATGCAAATTCCTGAATCCCTAAACGCACCTAAACGTACAGGTGTGAATATCCTCCCACACACAGCAAAATACAACCACCCACACACACACAGAAATACACACATACACAATAATGCAACCCCACACACAGAAATATACACATACACAATAATGCAACCCCCTTTACATACAGATATGGAATAGTCAAAATACTGCAGTGCTGAATAACACCCCGGTCTTCAAGTGGCTAACAGACCATAAAGACAAATGTCAGAAGGTCATTGTTAGGGTTTTAGAAAATTTAAATCAGAAGTCATTTAAAATATTACTATTAATTTGGACTGTGCTAGGAAACTGGAATACATGGGACAAAAACGTAAGATCCTTAAACGTTAACATTTTTCCCTATATGGAAAATGTAAAATCAACATACCTGGCAATGCTCCACTCGGGTTCAATGCGGAAGACTTTGGGGTCATCAATGTATTCAAACTGCAGGTTGCTCTCGATCTGAGCTCTGTCCACGCTGACAAACACATGAACTGGACCCACACCATATGCCGATGGAGCAGACACACAAACAATTTCGTTAAGTGACCTCCTGTAACATGAAATTGTGAAAACGTTACACGTACCCTTCATAGGTAATTTATCTGTTACAGTTTTTATTAAAAGTGGATGTATAAAGGTTTTGCTCATTATTATTCTGTAATCTAAAAGTCAATATAGTTTTAATTTCTTTTTTTTCAGCATGCATATTATCAGCATGGTATTTACCATTTTTTTATACCCATTGCTATTTTTATTTACCCTTTTTTTTTACATTTGCTGACTCATTATTTTACTTTCCTATCCATTACTTTGGACTTGCATGATGTTCTTGTGTTGTAGTATGAAACTAATAACCTGGAGGAAACCAGCAAAAACCTGGGCAGAATAAAAGATAAACCAAAAACGTATACACAGTACATAGTGCCTGCTGAGAACAGAATCCAAACACTCTGTATCATCACAAAGCTAAATCAATGCAGAAATTGTACATTCAGAAAACTCCAATTTAGGGCCTTTGCTCCTAAAACACACCTCTGCATTAAATTAATGTACTCAAAGTTTTATGCCAGTGTTTATAAACATGTATATCTTGCCATTGAAACAATACTTCTATACAAACAGTTTAGCAATGTAAATTTATAAACAATTATCTGTCCATGAAACTTGCAATATACCCCAACTACTAAAGGTTGCCTAATACTTCAACAAAGAATAAACGCTGCCCAAGGTACATGTGAGTAAGAATACCATTTTGCACATGCCTTATGGGAAAATTATGCAAAACATTCAAGCACAACACACATTAGCTTCCTCTCTTTAAGCTCAGGGCACAAGCACAATAGTCATTTAAAGCCCTGAATTATAGCCCTGAATTGTCTCCATAGACTTTTGAGAGAATGCAGAACTAAATTGCCACCCAGTCAATGAAACATGGCACCCAATCTGTTAAGCTCACCCTTTAAACATGTATAATATATTCATCAACATTACTATTCTCTAAAATGGGAGCCACATCTGCACAAGCCATTTTATTTTAGTTGAGAAAATATAAAAGGAATTTATATGTGATCTTACAGTTGCTGTGATGAGAACTGTGTGTTTGGGGCATCATTTAATGAACTCTTGCAGACTGCAAGAATCAAACACCTGCTCACTAAGCAATAAAATAAATGTTACACAGCAGAATGGTTAGAAAGCCTGAATCAAAATGGCCAAGTTAGTTTTATTAGAGGTGCTACAAGATAAACAATGTAAGTGACTTTTTATTATATCACTTCAATTTTGCTAGTGAACGTTAATAGATATAGGGGTAGTATTTTGTTATATGAGCTATCTTGCAGCACATTATTATACGTTAATATGTTATATTTTTTTGGGCAAAACAATTTTCCTGGACAGATTTGAATATTTGTTTTGAAGTAATTAGAACGAGCTAAGAATATAAAAAATGGTTTTCACAATAAGTAAAAACAAACAAACAAAAAATTTAAAAAGAACCCTCTAAGTAAGGAAAGGTAGTTAAATCAGAAAAGGCTAGGACAAAAATGCTGATGGAGAAGATGGAGGGTGCACACATAATGGAATACTCCATCAAGAAAGTGTTTTGAGGAAAATATTTTTGAGGGTGGCAGAAAGTTCTATTTTTTATTATACATTAATACACTTTAAGAGGTGGACTGAAAGATAATGACTGCCTGTCCTAAAATGCAGCAAAAGCAGCAATATAAAGGGAACTGTTATAGCATACATGAATGCAGAATCAAGCTTTCAAAAAAACTACAAGGAAAATTATTGTTGTAAAGATAATATTTAAAACCTTAGCTATGTTGGTTTTTAGATATGCTTTTAAATGCAATTTGTGCATTAAAGAAAGGAAAACGTTTGAATTATAAAAATATCAATTTGTGCTTTTGAATATGTTACCGAAAATATCCTTTTTTTATGAAAAAAAAATCTTGTGGCATAGCTTTAAATTGGTAAAAAACAAAACAAAAATGCACCTTTTTAGATAATTTAACCACATGCCTCTGTCTGTTTGCTAAAAACCCACAAGGACAAATATTGTCTAATTATTGCATCACGGGCATACATATCTCATAATTATTATCAAAATGTGATATATTTAATCTCCCTTACTCAAATTGAGAGTAGGAATGCCTGAGACAGCTGAGGCTGCTGCCCTTGACCCAAGAGGACTATAAATAGTTGAATACTATGAATAAAATAGTTAAAGCAACCTTGTCATTAAATTCAAAACACTCAATCAACACCTATAAAAGAAGACTGTCAATACTTACCTTTCCCAGTGCCCACACCACCAGAACACTACTCCATTAATGAGAAATCTTGTGAAGTCTGCAGGGAAATCAACACTTTTAACCACTTGCCGTCCGCCCTTGGCCTGGATGGGAAGGGGGTTTAACACCGCGGATGTCAACTGGTTAAAAGTGACAATCTCACTGCTTCCTTGTGCAAACCTCTATGCATTACAGGACATAGTAGTTAGGTGGAAGTCAGTAGGAATAACCATTAGGTGCTGCAGGGAACCCAGGAGAACGACATTTTAGGAAGTGTTAAATTCCCCTAGGACTTCATGAATAATTCTCATGGAGCATTGTTCTGGCAGTGCAGCCAGCAGACAATAACACAGTGGGAAGTCTAAGGCCATGCACTGATCTATTTTTTCATTGAACCTGCGGGCTAAACGAAAAGAAATAGACCCGATTCCTCCATCAACACTAACAGCGTTCACCCGGCCCCTGTCAGAATACCCGACCAGAGCGGGCAGATCATTGGCTTCTGGCTCTAAATGATTGAAGATTTTCCAAATGGCTACTTCGATCAGCTGATCGAGGAATGCCGATCGAAAGAGTGCAGACAGCGGCACACACTATGCGAATTTCGGCCGGTTCCTCAAAAAACGTCCGAAATTCAAACAGTGTATGGGCACCTTAAGCCTTTCCTCAATCTACTACAAATTTCTGTTTGTCCCATACAATCAGAAAGTAAGGGGAAATCTCCCTAACTGAGTTGCAGATGGCAATAAAAATCTGACAAATGCTCTAACACTTCCACACTACATAAAAGGTTTTGACTGTAGTTGGGCTATAACATATGCTCATAAAGTAAAACGGTAATTCTGAGAAAATTGGTAATAATGCTAACTGACAAGTGTGCAGCACAGGCATAGAGCAGTGGAAATGATTAGTTAGTTTAGTAGATGTCTGGCAGGATTAAGATATATTTGATTGCTCTTATTTAACATATACCAAATTATTTCAATGGTATATATAACAGATCAAAAGAGAGCAAACAAGAGAAGTTCATAGTTAGGGTTTATATAAATTGTAACAGAACACTTTTTATAACATTTATGATTTCTAGATACTTCTGGAATTTATATGGCACTAATATATTATGCAGCAATTGCATATTCATTTACATTAGTAATTAGTTTACATACTTTTAAAGTGACAGCACTAAAGCTATTCAAATATGGGAGTCATATGTTAGGTAACAGTCTAGTTACTGAAGAAGTTTTTTTCCTAACAACATCATACACACCAATACCCTACTTACGTGTTTGAGTATACAGTATAGTGCAGCACTGCTTTTATCTTCAAAATGTACCATATGTTGTCATATGTTATTGACTGCCGTCTGAATTCCCACACACACAATTATGTCTGGATCCGCCCAGCTGCGTGAGTGACAGCTGGCTGCCTATCTAGAGGCAGCTGTACCCGCCCCCTCCCACGTCCGTTCCGCCAGTCAGCTTTGGAGGATCGGAGGGGGGGAATCCAGTCGCTCCCCTGTCACGGCTCTGTGCCGTGACAAGATCGAGAAGTGAGCAAACGCCGGTATGTGTTCGCTCACTTCCCGATCTACTGAGCCGACCTGTGACAGTTTAATTGCCACAGGTCGGCTAGAACTATGAGGATGAGTGAAAAGCAGTCACCTCATAGTTCTCCTTTAAGCATGGGGTGTCAGGCTACAGAGACCATTTATCGATGCTTCATTGTCTAAGAACTATGTACCTTGTTAACCGGCATAAAACGCGATAAGGCTTAGTTTAACCTCAGATCAGATATATTAGAAGCCAGGAGCTGATTCAGCAGATAAGGCTCCACATATAATTAAAATACATCTTTTTGATGGACTGACACTCTTAGAGGCTTATACTTATGATTATTATTATTTATACTCACCCATAGAATTCACAAGTTTGGTTTCCAAAACGAATGGAAACAGTACTACCAGCACCAAGATTGTGGCCTGTTATTGTTATCATGGTACCCCCGGATTCAGGACCCCGGCTTGGACTAAGATGGGAGACAGTTGGATTCTGAAAAAAAATGCAAACATTTTCAAAGACTAACTTTATGTAATTATTTTTGCAAACCCAATAAATTACTTGAAGGCGATGCGGACCTAACGTAAAACATTTTGAGAAACTGAATATCCTTTATTGTATCTAGCTCTTTTTCCCCTTTTACATTGTAAACTGCACCTACAGCATTTAAATGACAAGCTAACTGCACAACACAACTGTTTATTTCACACATCTCCAGAAATAGTGTCTAGGTTTGTTCTTGAAGCATTATATGAATTAACTACTAATACATACAGTTACTCTTTTGGCTTATATTTGCATTATGCATCTAATCAGTGACAAAAGCAGGAGCTTTTGGAATATTCAATCTACTCAACTGAATTGAACAATGATATCTACTTTGTAACTTTGGCAGATCATTTGCTACAGTATACAATATCTGAAGCCAGAATCAAATTAAGAAAGCAGAGCTATCCAATAAATAGAAATGATCACAGTACTCAATTTCTGTCTAACTTAAAATAGTATATGTCTACCCAAAAATTAATGGAACACCAAGGCAGATCCTGAAAGAACTAGTGTTTAGTAAATTCTAACCCTCACCCCTTTAATGCCAACAGGCTGAACTGTCTGAGGTGCTGGACCCATTGTGGAATGCCTTTAGAACCCAACCAGAAAGACACATCTGGCAGCCCACAACATGAATGCAGGGAATCATTCCTTCATTTGGCAGTCAACATACTAATTAAATGTATTTTATTTTTAAAAAAGGACCTTTGAGCATGGTGTGGTGTATTTATTTACTATTTCACTGTTATTTGGTGAATGAGTAGGGCTAACAGCTACCCCTTTCCTATAAGCCCCGCAGACCCCCACAACCAACGACCACCAGGCCAGGGTTGTGGGGAAGAGGTCCTGCTGCACGGATCAAGGGTCTGGTAATGGTTTTTGGGAGGGAACCCTACACTTAGTTTTTTTTCATTGGGGGTCCTCCCTAAAATTCCTACCAGACCTAAAGGATCTGGTATAAATTGGAGAGAATTTAATTGTTGAAAAATGGCCTGGATGGGAAGGGGGTTTAACACCGCGGATGTCAAGTGGTTAAAAAAAAAAGTTTCTGTGGCCTGTCAAATGTTTAAAAAAAAAGATTAAATGATTAAAAAAAAGACACATTTAAGTGTCGCCAACCGTGAAATACACACCAACCAATATTTTCTATGGTTTGTTCATAAATATCGTTTAACTCATCCGCAATGAAAATTAAAATTCGGAAAGATCTAAATCCGAATAATGAGACAAATTGACTTTTGAAACTGAATCCCCAAAAAACGAAAGAACGAAAAATCCAAGACAAAACAATTTTCTAGCCGGTTTACATGTCTAGTTAAGAATGTACTATAGGTTGTTTAGTATGGATACAGCAGAATGGTAACAGCACGAGCTTGTGCACATGTGCATTAAAAAGGTTGCTCATTGCACATTCTTGAAACCCACTCCCAATGAGAATTCCTGACATTGGAGGCATTCGCATATATTACAGTAGTATCCCTCAGAGCTAAGCAAAGCAACTGCTCTCTGATGCTTCAAACATTGCCAAAGAACTTGTCCATGTTATGTGTTAAAGTTTTACTGTCTTTTTTTTTCTCTTTCCCAGGTGGGGACTCACAGAGAGCTGGAAAAATGCTGCCCCGGTTATACAGGTGCAGAATGTGTGCTTCTGTGTGCAGCACATGTAAATGTAAAAGGACAACTGCACCTTTGTTTTTAAAAATCAATAATATAATAAACCAATTACACCTATTAAATCAGCAATTTGAATGCTATCCATTTTTCAACCTAAAACCTAAAATTTTGCATTCCTTAATTCTGCTGCTAAAATCAACCAAACAACCAACATAATCACCAACTGACCATTCAGGCTCCAGTGGAACAATGAGTACACAGGAAGTACTTTTATTGCACCTGAGGAAACTAAGCCAACCAATTGGCTGACAGGTAGATGGGATGAAAAGAGAGGGAGCCGACTGTTTGAAGCTCGAACATTAACAAAATTTTGTTTGCTCACTGGGATTGTTAGCTTCACCCAAGTGTTTAATGCCAGAGATAGGTGTATCACTCTTCCAATCAGAGCTGCTGAGGTAGAATGGTGAGTTTGTGAATGCTGCTAAATCTTTTTAGCAGGTCCACTAATTGGCTAACAGGTGAATGGACAAACAGAAGGAGAGTGGTAGTGAAATGTGAAATAGTGAGAGTCCGGGTGAGTCTAAAGACCCTTTGCTTAAACGCCGAGCAACAAGTGAGCAGGTCTTTTAACACAGAGGTTCAGAGAGGACTGGCCAGGAGCCGAGCACCTTGGAGAGGAGGCAAAACCCACACCAGATCATGGCAAAGGGAAGTGGGACATCCACTGGAATAATGGAGACAATGACCAAGGTATTAAATTATGCCTTCTGTCACTCATAGTGGCAAATAGAGTTCAGTTTGAAAAACATGAATTAAAAAATAAATAAATACAGACCAACACTGTTGCTGGCTTGCCCAGTACTGATTTTAAGACAACATTACTTTACTTACATTTATCCACACACATTTAATTTACATAATTGTTACATATCATTTACCCTATTTTGGGTCCACTCTTTTTTAATTATTTATTTAGGACACTTAACAAAACATACATACCGACAACTGTACACATCAGAGGTCAGAAGAGACATAATAAAATGATAAAAAGTTTAATTTATTGATCGAGTGGAATACGAGCACTAAAACCTTTAATCAGATATGGATACTGTCTGCTCTCCGGCACTCAAAGGGGGGAGAGAAAAAAAAGAAGAAAAAACAGAAGAAAGGGTTGGGCAAGAGAAAAGAAGTGAGAGGGGTGATGCATCAACAGTGTCTACATAGAGTTTCCCTGGTCAAATGAGGTAAGGCGGAGACTTACTTTCTCGAATTCCTCATAAAATAGGCAAACCAGAGCAACAGAAGATGTGGAGAAGGGAGCTAGGTGCAGATTGGCAGCTTTAGCAGTCTGGGGGGGGGGGCCCTGATGGTAAATTGGTTTTGGCAATAAATGGATCAGATAGACTAGTGTGTGCCCTCCCACTGCGATCAATATGCATTAGGCAATCACAATGTTGTCAAGTGAAAGGTAGGTTTAAAGATAGGCTAAAAGAAAATAAGTCTTTGGTATAACTGGTGACTGAGGGGGTCTAAGCCCAAAAAAAGAGTCAGAGATCAAGAGTTAGATGGATGGCACAGGTCAACTGGACGCGATCAGGAATGGAGTTAGAAAGTTCCATAACTGTGTATGGCCGGTGTCCATTCCTAAGATATGCCAGTCAGTTACATTTTGTTGTTTTTTTTCTCAAATTATCCTTTATGCCAGGCTTTTCACAAAACATCTACCTTTATAGTAAAAGCATATGTCTTGAGGTGCATTTTGAACATGGTTTCAAGGGTAGGGAAGGCATATGTAGGAGGCTTATCCAGTAATGTGTTGCTAAATGCCTGCACATTGGCCCTCATTTCCTGATCATGCTCTGCCTCAAAAATCCCCTTTATGCGCAAGCTGTTCCTATGGCTCCTGTTTTCGCTGACCTCCATACTGAGGTACAGCACTCTTTGGGAATGAAGAAACATCAGTTTATGTAGCCAGAGATTAAACAAAAGTTTAAGGTCTGAGCAGCGCAGAGTTCTGAGAGTTAATATCTGCTCTGCTCTATCATCACTCCACACCCCAGGTCCTCTGTTTGTGAGACCACATAATCCAAAAATTAAACGTATATTTCCTGAAGGATTGCATCTTTTATGTTATCACTTACCCTAATTGATGCCGTCTCTTTTTGTTTGTGTGGGCACATCATAAAATACTGATATTTAGAGATCTGCCTCATTCGTACTTGCTATTACAGTTATTAACTAACAAAAAATATATCTGCTGGTCACTGGGCTGTGAACTTTCACAGGTAGTAATTTAGCACAGCAATGACATTTATAGCTTTGAAACATTTCATGCTTCTAGACAAAAAAGATGATTCAGGGAAGATCTGGATGTTATCCAAGGCATCAGGTAGACAAGTGTGTCCCTGGTATGTAATTCAACTTATATCTTGCATAGTTTCATTTAGTTAATGGCAAATACATTTCAAAATGGTATTTTTGTACTCTTATGCTGTTTGAAAACGACATGTTATAAGACAGAGTTTCTGTAAAACTGGAACAGTATCCAAAAGTCACATTATGGGGCTGTTATTTATAAAAGCCACTCAGCCCTATAAAGTCAGGGAGGAGGATTTATCAAAACTGGAGCAGACACAATCTGCAGCAGTTGTCTATAGTAACCAATCAGCTTCTGTCTTTCAATTTCAAAGTAGTGCCAAAGATTGCCTGCCCTCCATACAGCGTTACGACCTTGAGATATTGGTGGTGCTCATAGTTTATGTCATGGATGGTGCTGTGCAGAACTTTGCAAGTAGGGATGCGTTAATCACCAGCACACACAAAAGAACTTCAATCTTCCTTAGCCTTATTCAAACGTCACATCATGTCTCAAATAACATCAATGTTTCGGGGACCACACAGGGTCCCTTCATCACTGTTTCATCCTGATGAAGCGACCCTGCGTGGCCCCGAAACGTTCATGGTATTTACTTACACTATTGACACCTATGTGTTTTAGGTGCAGCGCATTGAAACAAATCTTGCTTGAATCATCTTTGATGCAGTTTTCAGCATAACATGAGCTGCATAGGGATCCAAAATGTACCTAAAAATCACCCACACCCACAATGTGCCAAAACACATACAGTAGGTGTGAAAAAAAACAGCCTCTTTTTACCTCTGTCATCTCTAGAATACTTTTGTTAAATAACAACATAAAACAGAGTGACAGTTATGGCCTTGTGCAGTTCGGCTGCAGAAGGCTTAGCATTGATTTTTGCAGAAGAAATGTGTCATTTTATCATGAGCTTGAACCAACCTATAATTTGCTGCTAGGGAAGACAGAGTGCAGCAGATTAGAGATGGGAGCTGCTGCTTCCATATTACTATTCGCTTGGAGCTAGAAAAGTAAATTGTAGACAAACAGTGTGTAGAAAAGTTGGCCAAAGGAAACAAAATGGCATGAGAAGGGAGCAATGTGGCAAGACTTTTTTGCTGGCTCTTAGAGGCATCTCCAGGAGAACATAGTTATAGAGCAGGTGACGCAATGTGGGTAAACTCATTTACAGTACTATTGCAGTTAACACTGGGTATGACTAAAAAAAAAAATGTAATTTCGCCCATTTAATGTCGGAGCTTAGGGTAATGACCTTCCCCCAACACAATGGTGCATCCTGAGTGGAAGGGGAGAAACTAACATGCCCCTCCATATCCTGAAAAATCAGGTATTTCTTAGGGCTAAGAAATGCGATCTCACATATCTGGAAACACCAAATGCTTCCAAGGGCAGATTAAGGACCAGCAGGGGTGCATGGCTAAAGTAAATAATTGGGTAGGGGACTGGGTGCTACCGACCCCATAGTAAACATTTATCCAACATACCAAATCTTGCATGCAGGCAAGCAACTAGCTTTTTCAAAAAATACTCTAGGCCTAGTCTTAATATTAAGGCGAATTTCTGGTTTAAAAACAAATGTCTCATCTACTCATGTACCTTCAGTAACAAAGTTAGGGTTTCCTTTATCACGCTGGTGCAGAGAGTTGCTCCATGAGTTCCATTGCATTTAAATGGTCAGATATAAAACCTGTGCTGAAAGACACATATAGGCTGCCACTACTGATATCTTTCTGAGTATGGCAGGCTGTTATACTGATCTAAAAATTTTAATAAATTCACAGACCCAGAAGATGTGTGCAAAATGAAGTTGCAGCAAAATGAAGATGTCATTTTTTGTAAAATATCCCAGACACTTTAATTTATAAAAAATAAACACAGATAGTGATTAATGTGTAAACAATTAAACTTGTCACAGTAATGTAACTGCTTACTCACCACAAAGCTGTACTGCTGCAAGGATCGTGCCATGAACTCTGGTTTACATTCTCCAACACAAAGAAGCACTGGTCCAGAGCTGAATGCAGGTGGAGCGGGACCCATTTCACATACAATCCTGCAAAAGATGCAAGGAGTGGGAAGTCTAATAACTATAATAAGAATATAAAGTTCTCTCTATCACTGATAATTTCAAAATTTAAAACGCAAATTAAAAACACAGTTGAACTGGTCAAACAATAGGACACAAACATGTAGCAAGCATGTTTATTGACATGCCAACCTTTTTGTAGGAAAAACTCACTAATGCACAAAAAACGATTTTTAGCATGTTGGAAAATATATGATTTTTAAAGAATACCTGTGAGGAAGTTGATGAATAACAGAGGTCTTTGTGATTTTTGGTTTTCAGTTGATGTCAACATATTATGCAAACTGTGCATTCACACTTTTCTATATGCAGGATAATATTATTCATATTGTATTTCCAAACAGGGACATATTATAAGAAATACATCACCGGTAGCAGACCATATCTAGGTGTTTTTGGAACCTTTGGGGTAAAGGAGAAAGTGGAAATCCAGGGCACAGCCTGAATGGTGCAGGCACTAGGACTGCCAGATCTGAGCTGTTGACATACAGATGGACTTTTGTAGCAAGACAGCATCTAGTACACAACTCACGGGATTGTTTAGTAGGACAACTGCAGACTAACAGACCACAACAGACAGAGTGCCAGTACACCGAGGACAGACAGAAACAAGAGCAATCGGATACACAAAACAATAACAAAATTCAAAGCCAATACAGGTAGATTAACAGATCGAGAATTCATAGCCAACAAAAGTGCTAGAGTCAGTAGAGATTAAGGGCCCATTCACAACATTTCTGTTGGGCTGAAATCCATGGTTTCCAAAAGGCCCAGCTGACACCAATAAGCTGTGTTGGTCTGCACTAGGAGAAAATGGAACATGTTGCATTTAAACACAGTGAAATGTTCTGCAATACATTAGAACACATCACAGGACACTGCAACTAGGGTTGCCACCTTTTCTTCAAGCGAAACCCAAACACGCAAGTGTTTTTTTGGGAGAATGAGTCGTGTTCATATGTAAATAGGGTCACCCATGTAAATATCACAGTTTAGACTATTTTCAGTGCGGGGCCAGTAGCCCCTATCTTAATTTTGGTTGCCCCTGTCTGCCTGACATTTTGTGTCCGGGTTTCATGGCAGCAGAAAAGCATTCAAAACCTGGACTGTCCGAATGAATCCTGGACAGGTGGCAACCCTAACTGCAACACACATTAAAGCAACAAAAGTAAAGTATTTTTGGTCCTCTTGCTGTGGAAAAAAAGAACATTAATGAAATGCATTAAAAATGCATACCAATGGAAAACAATTTGTCATGAAAAATAGGTGTCAGTACAGGTCAACTCAAGTGCATTTAGTCCAAGTCAAAGTGCACTAAATGCCACGAACATGATGTCTGTCCATCAAATGCAACCAGTAGCATTGATGTGTTTTTTTTCCCACAGCAGGAACAAGCCTATTGAAATTGTGGATATCAGCTAGTTATTGCATTGGGCTTGTGTTGACCAATGCAGACCAATGTGATGTGGATGGGGTCGGATGGAGATGTATGCATAGGCTGGTGAGGGTGAAGTCTAGAAATAGCTACAAACACAGAAAAGACACAGGTGTATAAGAGCAAAAAACACAAGACAAGTAGGGCCCTGATGGAGGAAACATGCCAGATTAGAGACGTTAAAAAAAAGAAACAAAAGTCATGACAGCATCTCTATCGCCAACAGCTGCAAAAGACATATATAATAGCTTTGGGACCATGGTTCACTTTTTTCTTACTGTACCCGCAGTCATAAAGTTAAAGCCTACATTGTGCGAACAACTATGAGCAGTTACCTACGGGAAACAGAAATCATTTTTCAACAGCTCAGTGTGGAGACTAATGAAAGTTGGTCTCCGACTGGTTGTTACAAGTGTCTGTACAACACGGGTCATGCTAGTTTATTAGACTACCCAAAAGACAGATGCCCATACCAAATTCTTACATTTTCTAGTTAGAAAATTGAGAGAAGGGAGGCTGAATCTGCATAGGAACATGCTGCACATTACTCCTAATAGTGGATTCCCCAGTAGATTCTGTAGTTTCCACTATTCAAATATCAATTAATGTATTAACATCAGACAACTAGGGCAGTATTCTGTCCCAATGTATGTCTGATCTTTAAATTTTTTAAAGAAATGGTTCATTAGTATTTGTAAGTCGTACACTTCTATGATTGTCAAGTACAATAGGGGGTTGCTTTATTAAAGTAAAACAGGCTGTTCAGTTTGCAAGGGAATTTGCACTTTGCATCGGGAGTTTGCCTTAGCTTAGCGAATTTGGTGAAACTTCCAAAAATACCCAATCATGTGCTAGAATTTTTTTTTTAAAAAAGCATTTTTTCTTAAACGTGATTGTGTAATGGAAGTCAGCAGAGTTTTCCCTCATTCACTAAACAAAGAGCAAACTTCCCTTGCTAAGTACAAATTCTCTTGCAATGTGTACAGCCTGTTTGCCTTTAGTAAATCAACCCCAAGTAGTCTAAAATCTGTTTGTTTTTAACAACTATGGTTGATTTTCTGACGCTAAACTGGGGCTATGTTATGTTACATGTTTAGATGTACAGAGTGCTCAAGAAACTATAGCTACTATCTTATTATTCTGCTCCTCAGAAGGCTCACTAAATACCCTCATACAGATGATACATGAATAATGTTATGGATTGCAGCAGTGCAGGGCAGCAACTCAACTGCATATCATTTTACATTTAGGGCCCGTGCACACCTATATATTGCAGTACAGCAAGCGTTACTGCAACACACAGCAATGCACAACACACACACTTGTGTATTGTGGTGCCTTTACCAGTTTTACAGTGCTCCACTGTAACTCCATCTATCGTGATATGCCGCGTTACAAAAAATAATGCAGATCCAATTGACAGCCCAGTAATGGGCATTTTTTTTTCTGCATCTCATTGAAAATTAAGAACCTATATTGGACCACAAAAATAGGATTCTTTCTTTTAGTTAAAAGAGTTAAATAAAAAGCCCTCCCAGGAGTTTTTCTTTAACATAAAAAGTACAACGCTTGCTAGTCTTTTTTTTTTTTTAAATATAATCATTCCAAACTATGAATAGCTGGAAGATGTATTATTTTTATGTAGCAGTGTAAAACCAGAAGTCAAATAAATGTTAGTACAAAATAATAAATTAGACAATTTTTTGTTCCTGCTAAAAAACCTTCATATAATGTCACAGTATAATCAACAAAGCATAGGCATACAACCCAGTCCCATAAAGTAGTGCTGCATGTTTCCTCGAGATGCATGTAATAACTTTGCCTATGAACAGATTGAAAACCCAGCTTGGTGCACATATTCTTCTGAGAAAATGTAATTCTGTCTTTCTGCTTAGAGTTAGTGAATTCTAATTATGAGATGGCAATAGCCCAGCAAAACAAAAACATATTCGTAGACCAAGTTATATACACACATATATATATATACACATACATACATATATATACATATATATATACATATAT
>NW_017306784.1:450823-507615 GCF_000935625.1 Nanorana parkeri | reverse complement strand
TATATATATATATATATATACACACACATATACACTCCATAAACCGTTACTTGGGTATGCACACACATCTGTGGGGTGTGTGTGATTTCCCAAAGTCAAACTAAGGGGCATAGTTGAAAACAGCAAATGATCAGGTCTCCAACAGTTTCCCACATCTTGTTGAAAATGAACACCTCTTTAGAATGCCCAGTTACAAGGACCACAACACATTTTGGTATTCAGGGGTCAGATAGTAGCCACAAAAATTATTAGTAGTCTGCACACAGTTTTTGCAAATGTAAAAATAGCTACTTTATTCAAAACATATAAAAATCAGCAGTAAAAGGTTTTGTTCAGTGTGACATTTTGAGCCTTTATTGGCTCTTTCTCAAGCATGAAAATGTCACATACATTCACCTATTAGGTCATTGCCTGTTATTATAATTGCCACCTATCTGGACTTCCCATTCCTTATTAAGAAATTTAGATTTCAATGACACTCTTGACATTTAGTAATATTTTTCAGTAATCCCCTCCTTATTCACAATATGGGGAAAAATTGTTAACCCTACTCATTCACGAAATAGTAAAGAAAAGAGCGAATAAACACACGACACCTTGAAAAAATCCTTTACTATATAATCCAAAGGTCAATCACATTGTCTGGTGATGTACTGTAGATCCTCGTCAATCACGATGAACGATGGCCATCAACTTGCCAAAAGAAAAATAGTCCTGTCACCACCGTCACATTCCTGCCGCAAAATGACAGCTCTGGCCTGAGTGTAAACAAATGTCACAACTTGCTCTGCCCATTTGTTGACATTTGGGCCAAAGCTGTCATTTTGCGGTGGGAGTTTGGTGGCATCGGATGGGTCAGCAGGCCTTTTTTTATTCTGGTGAGTCAGCGGCCATTACATCGCTGGACAACGTGATTGACAATGGATTACATAGACACTTTTTTCTTGCTTTTTTTTCATTCAAATAAAGGAATTGTTAAAAACTGCTTTGTGTCAGTGCCGTCCGTCCGTTTTTTTACTACGGGCGGACGGCAAGAGGTTAAATAAAGGCTTTGTGTGTTGTGTGTTTATTTACACTTTTCTTTACTATTTGGTGAAATATAGGGGTAACAACTACCCTTTCCTCAATCACAAGGGGGGATGGCATCTGAGTGCCCCCCTTTATAAGATGCAAATAAGCCCGGTCAGGGTTGTGCGGAAGAGGCCCTTGTCCTCATTGACATGGGGAAAGGTGCTTTTCCTGGGGGTCTCCCCTTGGCAAAGCACACTCCCAATGTCGAGATGGGAAAGAAAGGTTTGCATTAACATTTTCCATTCCTCTGACTGAACCAAATGATGAGCCGACTGTTTGGCTATTCACTCTCTGCAGTTTCACCCCTTGCAGAATAGGTGTGAACAGCAGGGAATTCATTTGATTTTTGCAGAACCATAATGTCAATACTATACAATTTATTTTTAAATAGAAGACTCACTGTTCTGCGATAATGTATTCCTCCTGCACTGGTGTGCACTGTACTCCAGCTACCAGCACCTTGTGAGCAATCTCAGAGAAGTCCAATCCAAGATTCGCTCCACGGATTGTCACTAGAGTGCCTCCTTCAGGTGGTCCAGATACAGTGAGGATCTAAAAGAGATAATCACAAGACAGGTGAATATGGGAAAAGTTGTATTATTTATCATCTCTTTTTACCCAAACACATGTCAACGCTTGACCGTGATACCATAACAGTACTGCATAATGTGCATATTACTATTACATATTTATTAAGCGAGTTGACCAACTTATTCTAGAAAATGGAGTTCCTAAATTACGCTTAGTATTAAAGCTAAACATTAACTAAATTATAACTTGATTACAATAAGTAGCAGGCAATTTCATTAATGAAGGCAATTAATACAAATGAACTAAAATACAATGGATGAACAACAGCAACATTAGAAGATGATGAATAAAGCCTCATTCTTACAATAAATCTATACTAATTCACTACACCAAAGACAATCTCTAAATGTAGTGACTGAAAAGCACCACTTGCAAGCGTAAGAGATGTGGTAAGGATAAGCACACTATGTAGTAAAGCATATTATTATTATTATCTTTTATCTAGACAGGAACAATCCTTTGACCTCCAATAAATGGTCTACCACTAAAATAGTCACTAAGGCAAAGACTATAAAGATAGTTTATAAGGGTTTGCTTGCATGCTGTTATATGGAAAAGTTGTATTTGTTTTATTTATGTTCTACATTATTTTATAGAATACAATGAATCATGCACATCAGTTCTTGCCACTTAAATAAAAGCATGCAGACCAGTGTAGCGTACGCATACAAAGTTAGTTTCTGGATTGTAGGACAAAACTGAAACACCCTGAGAAAATCCAGTGAAACACAGGGAGAATTAAAATACTCCAGGCTGACAGCATCCTCGGAAGGATTCAAACCTTTGTGCTCTTGAAAGAGAGACAACAGTAGGAGCAACAGAATTGAGGACAAAAAGTCCCAGGAGAGATCCGACTGAGTGTAGTATTTTATAGTACAAAGCTATAAATATGTTTTAACCCCTTCGTGACGGGAGACGTACAGTGTACGTCTTGTCACTTTGTGCCTATATGACTGGCCACGTACACTGTACGTGACGAGTTATATCAGGCTTTGTAATGCCGGTATTTGCTGATTCTCAGCATTTAACAGTCATTCATTAATGTCTCAGTATTGAGGCATTAATTAATGAAATAATTAAGCTTTTTGTAAAAGCTTCTTCCTTTCATTAATGAAAGAATGAAGCCGTTACATGCAAATAGAGGACCGCAATTTGCGATCCCGTATTTGACAGCTCAAAATAGCAGAGAGGCAGCAGTGACTCACCTCACCTCTCTGCTATTTGTTTTGACAGCTCGAGAGCCCGATGTTTAGATACATTTCACTGAAAGGATACAATGTATCTTTTTAGTGAAATGTATCATTTCTGATCGTCTAGGCACGATCAAAGAGCTTTTAGTGAGATCTGAATCTGACTAAAGTCAGGATCAGTCTCTAAGGTTATTATTAGCTGTTCCTAAGTTTGGATCAGCCTAATAGCCAAAAATAAAATAAAAAAGTTAATTTATCAAGCTGTCATAGTGATTGCTTGATATAAACTGACAAGAAAAAAAAAAGTTTTTTTATTTTATTTTTATTTTTTTTACAAAGTGTAAAAAAATTAAAATAAAGTGTAAAACAAAATTAGGAAAATATAAATTGTATATAAATATATTTTTTATACTATAATTAATATAAAAAAATTCTAAAAAAAATAATAATAATCAAAACTTGTGAAAAAAGTGTTTTCTTCTAGTTTTTTTCCTCATTTTTTTTATTTTATTCAAACTAAGTGAGGGGTTAGGTACACATATGTGATATAATTATATAGCCCTATCTGTCCTCTAAAAAACAATATATAATACGTGTGGGTACATTTAGTAAGAAAGTATATTACTGACGTGGAAGAACCACACAGCAAAAATGTAAAAAATGTGTCAGTCATTTATGAACAGAACCTGAAAACTAGCTCAGTCATGAAGGGGTTAAATAAGTGTAGAAGAAAGAGTGTGATACTCACATAGTTAGGTTGCGAGAAATCCCCTTGGGGATATCGGTCAACCTAAGGTGCAAAAAAGGCGTGCAGGGAATATTTCTGTCCCCATGCAGGATGGTCGCTCTTGATGCTGGTCGGGGTGGAGTTTGGATGATTCAAAGCTCGGCAGCTAGAAGGACCCAATGTGTACTGCAAAGATGAGAGAAGAATGCCCCACAAATCACAGTCTCAACGTGCCTCGTGGCTCTAAGAGGGCCACTTCTTCAGGAGGGTGTGATTAGACACTTTAAGCAGAGTGGTAGCATCTACCGGCGTGTGTGAGACGCTACCACTCTGCTTTAAGTGTCTCATCACACCTTTTTGAAGAAGTGGCCATCTTAGAGCCACAAAACTAGTTTAGACTGTGATATTTATGTGTGTGTTTCATGGAATAAAAAAAAGTCTAAATTGAAGAAACACGATCATTTCATTCCTTCCACCTGGGCGCTTCTGCTGTCTCGCACCTACATTTTTTGGGGCATTCTTGTCTCATCTCACCGTTGTGCTAGATGAAATTGCCGTCGATTAGGATTCATAAGTGCCTAAAATCAACACTGCTCAATCTCCCTGAACATTGGTGTTGATTGAAGCAGTGTGCAGGGAAGAGTGTCAGACTGGGCTACTGCTTGTGAGAGTATAGGACTGGGCAGACCTAGGCTACTGCTTGTGTGAGACAGCAGCGGTCTGACTCTCCAGCGTGCAGGTAAGGTGTAAATAAACAGAAAGAAGAGCACCTTTATTACTGTATATGCAGCCTAACTGCATTACAGTAATATATAAGGAGGCTTCAATTTGGCTTTTAACCATGTTAGATAACACAGCTGAGGATTGTGTGCTGTAGCTGGAACACTATGATAGCTAAGTGGATATCACACTTGCCTGACCAAATCATACAGTTTCTAGTATTCACACCATCCCACATAATGTCAACAATTATATTACGAATCTCCTCCAAGCTCACCCTTCTCGTTCAATTAGGCACTCACAGTACATACAACACTGCGGTGGATAACACTGGCTACTTGTTAGCCCACCTAATCACACTTTACCTACTCTAGAGCACCATAGACATTTTGATGGCACACCTGCAGTCTAGATTGCAATAGCAATGTTCAGTTAACAATTATACTTTTACTTCATCTCTTGCTTATTTTAACAACACACCAACAATCCACAACCTGTTACCTTTGCACAACATCTCTCTAATCTCACTAACCTCTATTAACCCATTCTCAATTAGCATTTTGTTTTGCCTCCAGATTATTCACTAGTTAACCAATTCAGCTCTTAATGATCCAATCACAAAAGGCTACACTTTGTTATTTAGGACACTCTTCTCAGTTTAGATACTTCTGAGGTCTCCATCTTTTCAGCCTCCCATTCCTCCTTCATTCTGTTCATATTTTCATTACTAACATCTAACTCTTCTTTTTCTATCCGCTCCCCCCCAAAAAAAATATAAGCATTTCAGCTGCTGGATATGAATAAGAAAGTTATGCAAAATCCCACAGGTAATACCATCAGTGGCCTTATTCACTTCCCACTGCGCATCTAATAGCTTTGCCACTTCATATACTCATGATGTATACTTCAAATTAAACAGAGAAACACAGCAGTTTCAACACACCAATAATTTGTGTTCTTTAACCTTGAAACACCCTTTGGCAGAAAAACAGCATTACCCATGGTATAATGTTGGGGGGTTTTACGTCATTTTCAGGCCTAAAATGTGGAATATAACATGGGTGCAAAAATTGAAAAAAGGGCCTCAGTCATGAAGGGGTTAAATATATCAGTTTTACTTATACATATAAAGTTGGTTCTAATATTATATTGTAGTTCTAATTAAGAGGGCAATTTAAGGACATATCGGCTTGGCCTTTGGCTTACATATTTGACCAGTAGTTTTTCCTTAGGCACTTCTTTTGCGTTAATTTTTAATTACACGCAGGATCTTATGCACCTCTTGAGTCCTAGCAGCCAGGCTAAATATATGGGATTGTGTTTGATCTGACACTACATTACTATCCCAGTGAATCTAGGGCCACCACATATGCTTTTTAGAGATGGCCTGGGGAAGAGAGAATATAACTGCCCACAGGGTGGAGAGGTACTAGATAAAAGCACAACAGCACATTGGTAACGACAACGAGGTAGTCTCAGCTTGTTTCTTGAACTAATATGGGTCACAGGGTAACAGAGTTGTATGCATATGCAAAGCAATGGGCAAGGTTCAGAGAAGACAATTCTAATGACAACCAGCTCCCTAGATGCTTAACTAGGTGTGATTCGGAGGGGTATATTAAGGATAACGAAGTTCCCCATTGGGGAATAACAAATATTATGACTAATTCCAGATAGAGGGCACCAATAAGCGTCAGAGTATCTGTAGCATAGTTAATGCTGCACACAGGTGACAAAGGATACTGGAAGGGGTCTTCCCAATAGTATCATGAGTATTTGGTTATCAGGATCTGGTCAATAAAGTTTCCAGCAGCACCAGAATCCAAAAATGCTTTAGTCCAGAATTGAGCTATTTTCTTTGGGTGGAGAGTCTACAGATTTGCATTCTAAGCTATCAGGAGATCCAATATTGGGTTTGGAAACTAAGCTTTAATACACTTCACTGCTGCATTCAGTTGCTGTTCATTAGCGCAAATACATTGAACTAAAGCAGCTTATTCATTTTGAATGGGGTGCCAACGCATGGCAATGGCCAAAAACAAACATGTAGCATATTTTTTTATGTTGCTTTCTGTAATGCATTATTTGTGCTATTTTTCCAGTGTTGACAACTTTTCTGGACAATTTTATCATGTTCTAGCATCTTTGGTACAACAAACCAAACCATTGCTGTAGCTCAGCTTTTATATGTGGATTTATCATTATCCTGTATATACATTTAATATATTATTGAAATAAGTGTTGGATGCACCAAAATTTCGGCCACCAAAACATATTGGCTAAGAATGTCCAATTTTTCAGCTGAAATTGCAGTGCATACCTGGCTTCTCTCCTCCCCGCTAGGCACTGCTCTGTATCCACTCTGACTCAGAGAAGTGTCCAGCGGGGAGGAGAGAAACGTACAGGAGGCCGAGCAGGCGAGGGAAGAGAGCTCTGTGAGTGTGTCAAAAGAGACCAAGCTCTCCTCCAGATTAGTCCCGCTCGGCCTCCCATGACAGGTCAGGATGGAGAGCGGTTTGGGGGAGGAGACAGCTGTGAGCTATCACAGAAGGCCAACCCGGCGGTGTGGGGGAGAAGCCAGCTGTCAGTTATGCCACAGGTGGCTGAGCTCTCCTCCCCGCATCACCTGCTCAGCCTCCTGTGACAGCGAGTCAGGATAGAGAGCAGAGCTGATCATTGAGTGTTTGTAAATAATTGAGGACATACAGGTGAAACTCGAATAATTAGAATATCGTGAAAAAGTAATTGCAGTAATTGCTGCAAAAGGGGCTCAAACCAAGTACTGAGTACATATGCATACTTGTACTTTTCAGAGGTCTGATATTGTTCTATGTACAATCATTGTTTTATTGATTGCATGTAATATTCTACTTTTTGGAGATTGTGGATTTGGGGTTCTTGGGGTTTCCATGAGCTGTAAGCCATAATCATCACAATTATGACAAATCACGGCTTGAACTATCTTGCTTTGCATGTAATGAGTCTATCTCATATATTAGTTTCACCTTTTAAGTTGCATTAGTGAAATAAATGAACTTTGCACGATATTCTAATTATTCGAGTTTCACCTGTAGTATGTTTACAGTGTCCCCAATTATGAATGAACAGGAAGTGCTCCACATAATTTCCTGTTCATTCATAATTGTAGCCATAGTAACTCATACTTTATTCTCAATTTCTCAATAATTTTAGGTTTTGGGCTGAAAATTCTATTTTGGTGTACTTTATTTCCTGACACCAACATGGCAGCATACGAATGGGTTTAGCACCGCTCCTCACCCAATCACAGGACCAGTTATACTATAAATTAAAGCATGCCTCCCAAGGGCACCATTCTTGTAACAAGCACTGAATGTGAAAGCCATGGGCGGGTCCCATATGCTGCCATGTATTGGCATCAGGAAAGGAACATTACCAATAGGTAAGTATACAACTTTCCGTTTTCCTGACACCAACATGGCAGCTGGGATGAGATATAGCAAGCAAAGACAAGGGAGAGCAAAGTTGAGATATTTATCTATTTACACAATTGTTAAACACATTCAGAAGAATGGCGGCCTTGGGAGTAAAGTAGTATGCAGTGTATGGTTGTTTCCATCCCAGTATATTTAGATATTAACCACACTGATGTGTGAACACTTGGACATGCATCTTCTTTTGCCTGTTGGCTCAAATGTGCTATTCTCTTGCTGGATGTTAACATATTTATAGTACTAATCAATAATATGCTGTGTAAATTGTTCTTTACCGACAGTATTATTAAAAGTGGTTTTGAGAAATAACATAAAAAATGCTGGACAGTTAAAAAAATAAAATAAAATATTGTTTTAAAGCAGAGCTATGTGTATATATATATATATAGTTTTTTTGTTTTGTTTTTATATTAATGGTAGGATATCTAAAGAAAGGTGAATAGATATGGGAAGGGTAATTTATGGATGCAAGGAAGATCAGTTATACAATCACAATGCAATGCTGTTCATTGTGAGATTTTTACCACAGTTTATGCTTTTTTGGTAGTTTAATTAACAGTAACGTTGTTATGGATCTACTGTAGATTACCTATTGCTAGGATTTCCTAAAATCCTAAATTGTTAAAGGAAACATCTGCTGGGTGCTTCGGCAGTGAAGGGGTTACAGTTAACAAAAAGAGCAGGAGCACAGCCGACAATCTTAGTGACATTACAGCAAAGTGTGATTAATTACATCCAGACAAGGAGCACTGCCACTTATGTTGTCCAGACAACCATTCCTTACAAAAGTTAAAATTCAGCTGGAAACATTGGAGAGATGCATACTTAAAATCATCAGTTCTGCTTCATTGATCATCAGTGCTCCCTTAGCATCTTATGGTCTGTGGCATTCAAAAAAGGCCTCCCTTTACAGCTGCCTCCTCCTCTCCCCAGCAAATCGATTTCTCAATGGGCACATCTGCTCCATGGCGCTTGTTTCAGGGCCAACATTTCCATAGCAAGTGTCTTTATGACCTTTGGCACTGGAAGGGACACAGGGCACAGCGGGACATTCAGTAATGATTAGCACTACTCACAGGCATATAGAGGATGTGGAACCATGGGAGCTAGACTTAAAGGATTATAATTGTCATGGTTCATATAGGTTTATTCTTGTAACAGCATACTAACTCCTACATGTGAATATAACGCATCTGTGAAGCAGATCAAATTAGAAAAAAAGAAGTTGATCTGTAAGGTGGATATCAAAAGGTATTTTCAGCATTCTAATGACTGAGTAAATTAAATTTAGTTTACTGAAAGGCTAGACTAGCATTCCTTAGATTTGAAAATTTCTATTTAGCAAATCGTATGCTTCTTAAAACAAATTAAATTAACAGTTAAGATAAATGGTTATACATTTTATACATACATTAACTCTTTTGTCAATGAATAAATCCAAAGTCCTATTCACACATTACTCCCCACTGCTATACTTTATACAAATAACAATGCTATTGTCAACAAAGAGATAAAGTGGAATTACAGTTAATACCAGACAAAATCAGAATTAAACAGGCTTAAAAAAAGTGAAAAAAGCTAATTTTTAATGAAAGGATACTCATTGAAAAAGGTTAGCCTTCTAAACAAGAAATTAGGCACGTTAGTATGATATTAGGGCAAAATGGCTATGTAAAGTAATCACTGTTTTTTAATAACACAGCATGTTTTTGGTCCTAGCTCTAAAACATTGTGTTTAGAAATGAATAAGATTTTAGCACTCACAATTGAAGGACACATCATCATGATAATTAAGCAACCTAGGGATATATTGCAGCCTACAGGAGAAATAGACACTAGGCACATGGAAAACAGAAGGCCTGTCCTCTTAACTACTTCACGCAGGTTCATGTAAATACACGTCATCAGCTTGAAGTGGTTATACCAAGAACATCGATGCTGCTGGTAAAGTTTTAAACAGCAGGCGATTGCTGCTTATGTGTAAGAGATCCGGTGTCTGTATAGGCGCTGGATCGTATGTACAGTGCGA
Organism: Nanorana parkeri; assembly: GCF_000935625.1. NCBI lineage: Eukaryota > Metazoa > Chordata > Amphibia > Anura > Dicroglossidae > Nanorana > Nanorana parkeri. The sequence goes on along the minus strand of NW_017306784.1, from coordinate 497,814 downwards.
CGTTATGTGCCCCCTTCTCCACCACTGGCTTTCTCGGGCTCCGTTGTCCCCATGCGCACCTGGGACCGGACCGGCGAGTCTCCTCTGACAGATCAGAGGGAGGCCGCTGATCTCTCCTCCAATCACTGGACCCAGAAGTGACGTGCATTATATCACTCCCAGTGTCACTGTTCACAGTGGTGTCACAAGGGGGGTGCGGCCTGCACCTGAGTACCACCATTGGAGGGGTGACACCAAAATGACTGACAGTCATTTTGGTGTCACCCCCTATGAAAAGTCAGGCACTTGGTCATGGACCGAGAGCCCGACAGTGTCAGGAGAGAGGAGGGGACCCAGCGGCATACCTCATCCCGCCGGGTGAACGTTCCCTCCTCTCTCTGCCGGTGTCCATCACCATCACCTGCGGCAGGCATCAATAAGATGACCGCGCATGCCTCGGGACGCCCCTGACTGTGCACATTCTTCCTGAGAACAATGACCCTAAACAGACAAAGAGTCCTGAGACAAGAAGACTGGTGCCCCTCATTACAATCTTCCAAAGTAAGGATCACCTTGTCCAGAGACAGACTGGACTTGTCCCACCTCATGAGAATGTTACGTTACAAGATTCTTGAATGTAATTAAGCAAATGAAACTGCTTTCAATGTGGGCACACCTGAGTCCCATAACTCTCATGCAGCTCTACAGGGAAAACCAATATCAGGATTGATGTTGCCAAACATGACTGTGACAGGAAGCCCTTAGTCCTAAGGGTATCCAGGCGAAGGACAAAGTACCCCAAGCGTTGTGTGGCTGATTCAGAGATCACTTCTCTATCATGAGGATCCATCTGAAGTTCTCCAGCATCCACAGTGTGATTGACATTGGATGCCAAAATCAGAGAGGTCTGCTCTCATAGCATCAGATCGTCCAGGTACCTAAAGACTGGAATTCCTCTGAGATCAAAAAGAGCCAGAACGGGTGCAATGATCTTTGGGAATACTCCCAGGGCTGAGGCAAGGCCAAAGGAAAGGGCTACAAACTGACAGTGGTTGCTGCCCACAGCACAGTGAAGAAGAATTGGTAATGACCCGGAAAGGAAGGTATGTTTTTTACAAATGCAGACACAGGAAGAAGTGAAGTAAAAATGGAGGTGGAAGATGAAGGTGAAACTTTATTTTGTCATCTTTTGATGCCACCTGCCGCACCCATGTGTCAGCTATGCAAGGATAATGGATGAATCTGAGGAGATGCAAGAATGCTGGGCAGAGTTTAGGAGGAGGAATTCCTAGTGCCGAGAGGTGCATTAGTGAAGCGCCCTGATTATATCTACTTGCAGAGCAAGAGTTCTAGTGCACTTTTAGGCTAGGTTCACACCGCGCGGTAACGCACAAAACAGAGATTTGCATTCAAGTCTATGGAAAGCTGATTACACCTTTGTGATTTGTCACATGGTAGAAATTGCCTGTTGTGCAAAAAAAGTGTAGAATAAGAGCTATTTTTAGGTGGTTCCCGCGCAGTTTGGGTTACATAAACATCTCTATGCATTCAAAGCAAAATCACGCAAATCAAAAACGTGCAACAACCATGCGAAAAGAGCTCACCAGCTAAATCGCCTAGGTGTGGATCTAGCCTTAAAAATAGGAACATTTCTGAAAGTTATTTTAATAAATATTTGTTTACAGAAAGCACTATGGAAGTCTCAATATTATGTCATTTTGAGCAACCCTGGAGGATAATACCAATTAATACCACATTATCATGTGAATATTGCTTTAACTGAAATAGCCTAACATATTAGTTTCCTCATAAAAGGTCAGATATTGTCCCTCGGGAACATAGTGGAGCACCAAGGATTTATGTTAATCAATATTTTTACACTTAAATGGAATTTATTTAAAATTAATTTGTTGACAAATTTATAGAAACTATTTAACCCCTTCACGACTAACGACGTACAGTGTACGTCGCTAGCATCAGGGCTGTTTAAACTGTGACTCTGTTTAAACTTGTAAAGCTGACTGTCGGCTAACAATAGAAGGGATTCTGGCGACTCAGCTGTCGCCAGATCGCTTCTACGGCCCGGTGAAGGGGTCCCCATCCGACACCCCCCGCCGTGCTTCCCGGGCTCTGTTGCCCCTCCTATGGGCCCGGGACCGGCTTCTCTGGTGTCTCCGGGGAGGAGATGGACGAACCTTGTTCACCGATCCCCTCCTATGGGACCGGGAACGATGCAGATTACATCACTTCCGGTCACATAGGTGTCAGCGTAAGCTCCTGAAGCCCGCTATAAGCTATTGAAGTGCAATCTGCACTTCAATAGCTTATTTGGAGTGTAAAGGTGACACTCCAAATAGGTCTTTTGGACCCCCAGCATCACCTTAAAGAGTACCTGTCAACACCATCTGCTATCACATGGGGGGCGTGTAAGCCCCCCTATGTGATAGCAATTAAAGTAAAGTAAGATAACAAAAAAAATAGTTTTTAAAATTAACATTACATAAAATAAATCGAAAAAAGTTGTTAAAAGTCCCCCGCCACGTAACACATGCGCTGGGTACGCCTACGTATGAAAACTACGAACGTGCTACACGTTGGGTATCAGCGTGCACGCCGGAGTGAGAGCAATAATTCTAGGGCCAGTATTTTTGGGCATCTCTAAATTGATGACCTGTGGGGGCTTTTAAAGTGTCGTCTATGGACTTTTTGGGGTACTGATGTTTTTGCCGTTTCACGCACGCAATTTTTAACCTGGGCATGTTGGGTATCTATTTACTCATTGTAATCTCATCTTTTATATTTTATTTTTAAAAATGGGTATTTTATTGTGCTTTAGGGCATTTAACATACAAATTTGCAACTGCCACCATTTTATTGTATAGGGTCTTGGCTTTCAGAAAATATATAATGTTTGGGGGTTTTAAGTAATTTGCTGGCCTAAAATGTGGAATATAACATGGGTGCAAAAAATGGAAAAAAGGCCTAGTCATGAAGGGGTTAACACATTGTGGTGTAAAGTTTATTTTGTGAATGGGCTAATCACTACAAATGTGGTTGATTTGTTAATAAATTTAGGTTTATATATATACATACACACACACATACTGCATGAATGTATGTATACACATCGATTTATTGCAATTCTGATCACTGCTTTTTATCCTTAGATAATTGACACTAGTGCTTGGTTTTACAATTTATTATAGTTGGATAAGACATATGATATATACCTGCATGTGAAAAAGTAAGTACACCCCATGGATACGGGGGGTTTTTTCAACATATTTGAACTGATCAAATATTAGCTCTTCAATGAAAATGATGCCTACAGATTGAGGTGATATATTTGAAAAAATTACAGAAAATTGATTTATCTAAGTTAGTGAACATGCAGATTTGTCCCATAGAAAAGTGAAGTACACCCCTACATTTACCACAATTTCAAATCCATGAAATTAGAATCAAGTGTTCCAGAATAGGTGTTCCAGAATGATTACAGCCTCCTTAGGGTGGAGATATCTAGGGTGTTGTTTTCCCTGTGCTATTGATGTGTGTGGTGTCATATTGCCAAGACCAAAAGAGCTTTATAAGGCCCTCATAAAGAAGGTTTTGAGGATGCCTATGGGTCTGGCAAGGGATTTAAAAGATTTCCAAATTAGGGAAATAGAAAACAAAGCCAGTACCAGAGCAGAATTGTAAACACTCTTAGGGCTGTGGTCAGGCCAAAGGGCAAGGACATAAACTGTAAGGAAATTGTCCAGGAGGACCTGCAATCCAAGGATCTCTTTGCGGATACCTCTTTCTTTCAGTGGATATGCGCTTCCTCCACCTCACTTGCTGCTTTCAATGTCTCCTTCCACTAGTGCTGCTGCCTGTGGATCCGTGCCCTTTCTATCTTTTCTATTGCTGTCTATTTAGGAATTTCCCCACCAGCCATCAGTTCATCAGTTTATTAAATCACAAGCTATCACAGGGGAAGGCCTGTCATAAGGAAACAAAACCTTGCTCCTCTCCCATGATTACCACTGCCATAGGGACACACAGTGTGGAACAAAGCATGGTAAACGTTCCCCCAATATCAGTTGCAGATAGCTTACAGACAACGCTCTTGACTAGACATTTGTTTTGGCCACAACCCCTGTGCAGTTTCAACATGGAAATAAATATCTAAGATGGAATTGTTCTTTAATATGTCCTTTATTCGTTCTATAACTTCCTGGCAGATGAGCTGTTCTGGACTAACCGATAAGTGATCTAAACAAGTCAAGTTATTGATTGACAGTTCATGAGAACACAAACCCCATTATGTTGTCCTAAATGTTCCCAGTTCTCAATGGAAAATAAAGTACATTTTCTTCCTGAGATTTTTGGCATTCACATCACTCACTTTTATTTACCAGTTGTGAGCCTGTGGATGTGTATAAGAGACTGAAATTGTAATACAGGACAGGTGGGAATGAAAAAAGACAGATGAGAAAAGATTACAGAAATCAAAATCATTATACATTTATGGTTACATAAACTGAGCTGATACAAAGCACATTTTTTCTGTCTACTGCATATTTTATATATAAAAAATATTTAGCTTATTACAAACCTCAGTAATGCGTGGGTTGGTGCACTTGACATTCCTACTGGACCAGTCCAGCCATTGGTTTTGGTAAGATGTACAGTGATGCTGTAAGGTACAGCGCCCCTCCGCACTGCACCATCCACACTCATATTTATGATCAGCTTTCAGGCAGAGACCACAGCTTTCTCTCTGAGCTGAACATTTGTACAGCTGAACTGTGGAGGAAAAAAAAAATAGCACTTTCATTTGCTGTAATATGCCATAAGCAAAGGACCATAACTAAAAGGCCCAGTGGGTTTAGGTGATTGTTGTGCTTTATTACAGCATTCTCTTAACCTATTCTAAAAAAAATTCTTTTTGGGTTGAGGTGTTGAATCATGGCATTTTGTACTGAAAAAAAAGAATGCTGGTCATGAAGAGTTTGCTAGGCCACATATCCTTTAACATTGGGAGGGGGGGGGGGCTTTTACTTGGGTTTCCCCAAAAATGAGGGGTCCTTCCCTAAAGCATGCCCAAGTAATACAAATCTATGTAATCTATTTTTTACCAATACCCAGGGTCCAGCAATATTTGAAAATGTCCTGTGACATCCGTCCAACATTGGCAGGTCAGAAGAATGAGGAGCAGAATGCCCCCTTCCTCACTACTAAAACTACCCTTTAAATGGTTAATAATTACTAATTTACATTATTTACTAATGTGTGAAATGAGGAGAAGTGTAAAAAAAACATTTGCACTTCTAATTTTTGTAAATTGGTTTAAAAGATGAGATTTTCTGCACATAATTGTTTTCACTTTACTACATTTTACCTCACTTCACAGTTTAGTAAACCCAATAGCACAAACCAATATTAATGTTCACTGTGCATAAATAAGTGTACTATTAAAGGAAACCTGGAAATGTGAAAATTCTAGTTGCCTGGTCTTATTAATTCAAATGCTTCTGTACTTTGAGTCACTGAACTGGAACAAGCATGTAGATCAGGAGTTATGAATTTCCTTTCGTTTGATGCATGCTTGCTCTGGGCCAATGACTAAAATTGTACTAATGGCTAGAAATAGCTAGAATGTTTAAAACAAGGTAAGCAATATCACTCTCCCTTTTTACCTTTTTTTTTTCCCCCCTTACCTTTGATACCATGAGGGTTGTCAATGATAAAGTTTCCATTCCAGACGACTGAGAAAACAACAGGCAGGTCACTGATATCCATTCCTTCATAAAAATACTGAAAACAAATTTAACATGAAGTTAGAACTGCTAGATGAAAAATATATGGGTAGAGTTGCTGATGATACTACAGTGAACTGAACTTTAAGCCTGACCACCTAAAGATAGAAGCTGAGAGAGATTAGGTGATAAGAAAATGTACAACTTGTACAGATTCAGTTAGGCAGTGTCACGTGACCTGTTTAGGTCTAAGCCATATTTAGGGTCTACACTATGAAGTATTTATGTTATTTGCTACAAACTAGTACTACTAATTGTTCACATGAAAATGCCCCGATACTAAAAAAACTATTTAAGTTTTCAAATTGAAGTGGCTGCTTTAGGTCCTGCACTGTCCATGTGGTGCCTGTTTACAGTGCTTCCATCAGCCTACAAATCTTCCCCTCCTGAGACCCTCTGCCTGAGACATCAGGCCAACAGCCCAGAGAAGAGTGTCAGCCACAGAATATGTAGCAAATTCGTACACTATTCTGCATTGCTGTATTATGTATTGCTGGGATTTGTAGTCCTCTATAGCTGATGGTATTATTCTACATTGCTGTATAATGTATTGGTGGCATTTGTAGTCTATTATAGGTGACAGTATTATAATAAGACCATCAGCTATAGAGGACTACAAATCGCAGCAAAACATTATACAGCAATGCAGAATACTACTATTATTTTGCATTGTTGTATAATGTATTGCTGGAATTTGTAATACTCTATAGCTGATGGTATTATTCTGCATTGCTGAGATTTGTAGTCCTCTATAGCTGGTGATATTCTGCAATGCTGTATAATGTATTGCTGAGATTTGTACTCATCTATAGCCGGTGGTATTCTGCATTACTATATAATGTATTGCTGAGATTTGTAGTCCTCTATAGCTGGTGATATTCTGCAATGCTGTATAATGTATTGCTGAGATTTGTAGTCAATCTACTGCAGTCAGTGGCAGAACTACTAGGGTTGCAGCTGCAACTGGGCCCTGGCACTTCAACGCTGTGCTAAAATCCTTACTCTGTATTGTCTTAGAAAAACCGTCAAATGACACAAAAAAAAAAGCTTTTGGTAATTGGTATCAGCGGGTACTTAAGGACACTATCGGTACTCATACTCAGTGTGGTAAAAATGGTATCAGTGCATCCCTAATACAAACTATTATCTCTCATAACATATCTCTCTTTGCAACAAAATTACATGTGCAACTGTTGACAACCCTACAGATGCAGCTTAAAGTAACAGCCACAACCCTGCACAAGCTTCTTCAGACAACATTTAATTGTAGAAAAGGGTGCGGGTGTCTGACCAGATCTATGTAAATTACAAAGAGCATTGAGTCTTTTTTTTCTGTTGCCTATTAGACTGCACAGCCATATTTAGACACCCTGTGAAGGAAAGTATAGGTACAACTATAAAAACTGAGGTTACAATGTCTATATCGGCTGCATATACATTTATTTGACCTGAATTGGGCTTTATATCTCAGCAAATAGTCTCACACATGGAACTAATTAAAAAAGACATTTCATACAACACAGCCTAATGCCTTCTTCCTAGTGACACATTGGCATCTTCTAAAAGTAAGTAGTGATGTATTCTACAATATCTGTCTGAAACACTTAGATTAGTGGAATAAGATCAGTCAGGGCATTTTCTGCCACTCTGTCTAGACTTTCCAATCAGTGAGAGTATACCTAAAGGATGTGTGGTTGATATGGGTCAGTTTAAAAATCAATGCCTGACTCTTTGACTTTTATATATAGGAGTATTTTTATGTGACATCTTACCACTGCCCACATAAAGATATCTGTATAGAAAGACAGGTTCATTACAAAGTTTTGTACAGTGTCAGACAGGTACTCCCCAATACTGAATATCCCCATTGCTGTTATTACTATAACGGATTAACTAACTGGCGTTTTTATTTCTAAATAAATATTAAAATACGAATATGTAAGTTTAATTTTCAATTGTTCTAGTTTTGAGACATCATGGTGGTAGTCTTATATCTGTTGTGTCACCCTTAAGTTGGCCTTGCACTATGGCTGGTTCACAGAAATTTGCACAGTGGATGCTGCTGTCAGCACCCTTCCGGCTGGCATCCTTTAATCAGGTGATCAAAGGATTTGGATGAAAAGTCCACGGGCCGAACGGGACTTAAAGCTAATCAGCTGCAAGCTCCATTCAGGTATTCTGTCAGAATATAAAGAAAGCAGCGGGGGATTCCTCCATCCACGCTCGTGAGCGTGGATGGAGGAATCTGTTATATTGTCTTTGTTCAGCCCGCAGGTTGAACAAAGAAAATATAACAGTGTTTGGCCAGCTTTATTTTTTTAAGTGAGGTGAGATCTCAGAGCAATGCACTATGTCATTATCAATGTCATCATCAGGGTTATATGGAAGGAAATGCAAATCCTTTGAAAGGCAAAACCTGTCACTGCTGTATTCTAGTATGCCATGAGTTTAGAGGCAGGAACCATTAAAAGCTGCAGGATTCTCGGACATTGACAGTCCCAGAAGTGTTGGTTTATAGCAGACATGGTGGGACCAGTGCCTGAGCAGGCACTGGTGCAATGGAGCAGTGTTGAACGGGCATCAGGAATATCAAGTACCTACACATTTCTTTACAAGTACGTGCAAGGAATAAACAAATGTTAATAGGACAGGGTCCAATAACATTTGATCAATTATATTATAATGGCGCTTTTTACAGCTGTTATAATGGAACACAAACACTGATTTTTGCATAGTAATGTACGTTACATAATACTGGTTTAGTTTCCTTGAGCTTTACTGCAAGAATCAGACCACAAATATCTGTAAAAGTTTTGTCAAGCATTACAATCCCAAACAGAGTTTGCTATATAATGCAAAAACACTTTGTACTGACTTAAAAATAAATTCAAAGTCTTTCCAAAGATGTTAAATCCATTATGCTTCTAACGGTCCATAGCCATGAAGGGGTTAAATATGATGTATTGTACTGCTTTATTCAAAAGTATAATACTCTATCCACCTCCATAAAAATATAGTCTTTAGTATAATGATTTACAATGTAGTTCCATTAACACAATGTTGAAAAGAGGTTATGCTATATTCATGCATCTCCACTTCACTCAATTAAAGTACCTCCTGCAGCTGTTTGTTCAGTGAAAGTGTTTATTTTCTCTTTTTGCTGCCTGCTTTTGTCTCCTGCAGACCATATGCTACACTGCCAGGAGCACCTGTATTAAGAATTCTGAGTTGAAATGAGCGGGAACTCACAAAGACAGATAAGACTTTCCTATTCTGTTTTATCAGCTTGCTGTGAATTAGCATTTTGTCGGATTGCTGACTTTCTCTTCGAAATGACCACCCCCCAGGCTACAACATGGAATAGCCAGATACAGTGTGCCAATCTTTTAAAATAGCATTTTAATTTACAGTACTAAAGTTTAGGAATGCAACGGCAGTTTAAATTTACTACAAACTAGGTAGATTAGAGCCATTTTACTTTAGAAAGTGCTTAGCATGTCATAATTTTGTCAGTATCTACAATTAACTAAATCAAGCAATGGTTATGATGTTGTAGCAAGCTGTGGCTAATAGCCCCTTCTAAAGATACTCACCGAACTATTCTGGCACTGGACACTGGAGCTGTTGAAGCGCAGAGCTGGCATCCTATGCATCACACCCTGTATGTTTAGAACACACTCATAACCCCTCTGACCTGACTGTGGTTGGGGCAGGTTTCTGGCCTTAAGGGTGATCGGCTTTACTTCCCCAACCGGGATCAAGATCTCTTCTGTGGGTACCAGCTGTGGGCAATCCTAAAATAAAAAAAATGTATTTAATCAGATATTAAGAAATGTATTATCAAAATGATGTATATATATATATATATATACACACATATATATATATATATTTCCATGCGCTAACTGGTATACAGTAAAGGAGTTTCTCACACACAAGCATATTGCTACATAAAAGATTGTTCCATTCCCTTTTTGCGCAGACACACATGTTCTGACCACCAAAATCCTGCTGGTAAGCAGCTACCCTCCTCCTGCTATCGTGTAATTTTTCTCTGCGGACTAAGGGCCACATTACATGAGCAATTTGATAGAATTACCGTACCAGCACTTTTGTTGCTAAGTTGCTGAGCAATTAACTTTATATCACATATTGGAGAAGACTATAAATTGTCAGTAACTTCAATCAATGTATCCAGTTTATCTTCACGGCAGCCATTTGTAACTATATATCTAATACGCATTTTTTTTTTATTCAGAACAAACAAGACTTTCTTTTGGTGATATAGTCATGCAAAAACTATTTTATTTTCCATGCAATTTGTCGACCAATAATGTTTTGTAATTTTGGGGTAACCCCTTCTACTAAGTCTACTAAGTCTAAGCAGTACTGCTTATTGTGAAAAATGAACTGTTAGTGCGAAAAAAAAAGCATTAAGAACAGTACTTAAAGCTCTGTTCACGCTTGCAATGCGGGAGCGTGTGCAATACCGCATGTGACCCCTCATCGCATGTTGGAATGTGCGGTGCCATGATACTTTAATGGCACCACAATGCACTTAGCCATCCCATCACGTTGCATGGTAATCTATTACCCTTCAATGTTGTGCAATTTAATGCAGATCTTTAACTCTTGCAGTAAGGCTTTTCTCTAGGTTCAAATTTAACAAAGTTATACCTGCTCACCCCCCCCTGTGCAGCAGTCTAAGGTCCTGGGAGTCATCACATCCTATATACAGTGTATAGGATGTGAGGATGCTTCCCTTCAGTGATAGCATGTCAGCATCATCACATCCTATACACTGTATATAGGATGTGAGGATGCTGACATGCCATCACTGCAGGGGAGGAGGAGACAGGCAGAAGGGACTGGTCAAGAGCAAGCCGGCTCCAGGAGCAGGTGGGTATAACTTAGTTATTTTTGAACCTAGACAAAAATGAGCTACTCCCGCACTGCATGGGTTAAAAATTGTTTTTCGTGGAGTCCTGCTTTCAAAAGAAAAGGTGCACGCATGCACTTTCAGTGTAATTTAGTTGCATTAGCCAGACCTTTCAAATAAATGGGCTACACCACCGCCGCGCAAGATAATGCACCCTGCAGCACCTATGTAATCTCGCATTTCAGAGATGTGAATGGGGGGGGCTAAATGGGATCTGATTGTAATATATTAAGGCATCATGTGCAACATAAAAAAAAACCGCTAAATGATCTGTGACCTGAAGATATTAAATATCTAAAACAGCCATTTTTTTAAAAACACTGTCCAGTCACATTTACCGACATTCATAGTATATTCTTGGCACATTCACTATCAACTTTCACCATATTAATAATGTGATGAATAAGCTCTCAGTGAATGTGCGTAAATGTTTTAAGAACAGTGTAAATATTTTCATGACAAATGTCTGTTGAATGTTTCATAAATGGCATAGGATTTAGAAAGGTTCGATTGTCCAACCTTTGGAAAAAGAGTCAATTCATAAATATTCTGTTATATGTTTTATCATGAGGTTTTTTTTTCATTATCTGTTTAGAAATACAGCATTGGCTAATTCACAAAATAGATTATTATGTTTTATTTGCATGACACATTTTAACTCTTGTTAATATGGAACTATGTAAAAGTCAATTCAAAAGCATTATTATATAGGTTATTAAATACCACTAGCTGACAGATTAAAATGTGGGAGTTCTTTTGGAGATGGGTTCTATTGAGATTTGGATAAAATAACAAACCATGGAAAGTCTAAGCTTTTTACAAAAAAATAAATTGCATTCAAAAATACCCATGTTATTAAATGATTAAAACTTCTTTAACATATTCAATAATCGTACATTATACAATTTTGCATATAATATGATTTTTTAGATGTATTGTATTATTCTATTATTTATAATCTATATTTTATTAATCATAGGAACTACCAGTTAATCTTTTATTTACTACTGAGAATACCTTAGCAATCAAAATTAAGGCATGTGGCATCCCTTATGAACAAAAAAAATAACATTTATAGGTAATAAGAAAAGAAAAGGCTTGCTATAAAAAAAAAAGCTGGGGAAAAAGAAAAGATAGTCATTAGCAACCAATTATATTGCAACTGTTTTGTCTAGTGCAGGTTAGACCATAAAAAAGCCATTTTTCTCGTGGAAAGTGAAAGACACCCTTTCCTCTGGTTTATATATTGATTGATTTCGTTTTTCCACTCATTTATACCCTATACCCACTTTTGTTGCCCCAAAGGGTTACAACACTGATAGTATTTCCATCCCTTCACCTTTGAGTATATTTCATTAATCTCCAAATTGTGTGTTTCTAGCTCTACAAGGCATGCATTATCCCTGTTTCTATTCCACAGCAGTACTGATAACTGACATTCTAAAGGTCTTTGCTCCCACAGAGAGTTGCGGATACATACACCGCGTGTTTAAACAAATTTCATTACTTATTCTACTAGAGTGCTATTCATATGCAGAGCAACCCCAGGGAACTGGACCAATCCATCATAGCTTTTGCCACTAACTTCTAGTAAGTTAAATAACACCCTAGGATAACAAACACATACAATCTGGTTTTTATCTATTTATTTTTAACGGTGTTGGCTTCCTTTTCATCAAATCCATTTGCAGCTCAGTGCTGCCATAGAATGCAAATACTTTTAGTAATAGTTTTTAGAATTAAATAACTTGTGTGTATATTTTCATAAATTATTATATGGGGAGCCCATATCCTATTGTGTCTAGGATATAAATTATTCTCACTACTGTTCTCCACTACTATAGCCTAAAAGACAGGAAGAAATTCATATCATGGTCACCCTTCTCTTAAGGCATGTCCTGCCCACCTCACTAATAAAGCAGCAAAGGTTAGTTGAAACATATTCTACAAACACAGGTGTCTGTACATAAACAGAAAGATAAAAATAAATACAAAAATAAAAATACCCTTACTCACTAATGCAATTAAATGTCACAAGCACATTCACATATATTATGAATTCATAAAGGGTATCGTGGGCACTCTTTAGAACTCTGTTGTGCCTCTGCATGAAAAATATCAGTGCTTGCAACAGATTTATGTACCTGTTAGGAACAGGTAAATGAATTTGTCTCATGTAGGCTAGCAACAAGGCCAGAGTGTTCATACTGGACATACTGCAGTTCAGTTCAGCTCAGTAGCAATGAGCCTGATAAAACTACAGGCTCAGTGTTATAGAGCTTCCGGCCCGGCCACTGTACTTGCCACCCAGGCAGGCGAAGCAGGAAAGATGCTGTGCTGTTGCGTCAGTGGAACCAGATAGGGATTCTAAAAGACTAGTTTCCCATCAGGTCCACCTACCCTGCAACTGACAGGAGACAACAGTAGGAGAATTACATATATAACTAGCATTGTCAGAAGGACAGGTTGTGTGTGCACAGCGCCCTTATTAAATAAAGGTCCCTCTGTTAATTAGGTGCATATTGCACAGTGACAGTGCACACCTGGTTGTACATATAGAAGCTCACTGTATCACTTCTTCTCCTGTCTCACATGTGATCAGGAAGTGTTTGCCAGGGAAGATAGGCAGCAAAGCAGCACAACATTTCCCGCTGTTTGTGATGAGTGTATGTCTGGACACTCAACACAGGGAACCTTATTGGCTGCCTCCTTCTTCCTCCCATCTGCTCAGCTAGGCAGACGGAAAAGGGGAAGATGAGTCAGTTTTCCTGGCCCAATTTCGAAAAAGTTAAGCATCTGTATAGACATTTATCAGAGAAAGTCAGTCAACTCCATAAGCAGATCTCCACCGGCTCAGACCAGGCGCAGATCCGCTGCTAATACCAGTGTTATAGCTAAGATATTACTTTATACGGTGCAGAAACTGTGACAAATCGCAATTTTCAATTTTCCAGGTTTTGGTGCACGTCACAAATCATCTTCAACATAGCTGTTGGTGCACATATACCTGTCCCACAAATACCCGTTTAGACTGCCAATGATGTTCACCTAATTCAGGTTCCTGTAATGGTGTGACAACGATGCTGCACTGCTCCTAAATTCAGAGCAGATTTGCCACTCTCATGTAGACTGCACAGCACTGGAGCGGTATGAAAAAATGTTGCAGGGGGAGTGACTATCAGCTTGTCATTCAGCCCCTGGCCAACTTAGTTCTGCCCACTGTGTTCTGGATTGACAGCACTGCCTCTGGTGTTGAAGCTGCAGCGTCTGGAAGGGGGAGGATGGAAGCACAAATAAAGGAAGATTTGGCTCAGTCAGAGAAAGTAAAGGAAGTTTTTTGTTTACTTTATGAAGCTTGAGCATCACAGAGTAACAGGATTTGGTACTAGTTTAGACTGTCATTCAGGAGCCTTTTGTTGTACTTTCATTTTTTACGTCTGCAGTATGTTTTATATGAGTTTTTCTTGTGCTTTTGCCTTGAGGAAGTCTATCAAATGCATACAAAAATTACACTGGATGAAGCAATATAAACATATTTAAACAGGATATTAACACATTATAGAGCACAAACAAAATGCAGCTTTACATCTTTTGATATGCATCTGGCTACTACATAAAATATCCCTGTCTGCTTATCCTAAGGGATGTCCCATTACAACCAGAATGCAACATAGAAATCGTAGATAAAATTGTATTGTGACACATCTGACAATTTGTAAAGCTAGTGTGTGCATGTTCCTGTTTTCCCTGTGGAATGTGTAAGTTCAGGCACTAAATAAGCAGATAAAGTATCTGACTGGCTGCTTGACATGTAGACAAGGGCAGCTGGTTCCTAATACACATAGACAACTTATGTCTTTGAAGATGATGTAAACATACATTTGACTCTGATGGTACCATGCCAAAATTTGTAAAGAAAAACATTTACACAGTGGATCAGTCTGCAGCACTGTCAAATACCCGTATGGTAATGACAGTCTGAAAGCTATAGTGTAGGCCAAGGGTCCCTAACTGTGGCCATAATACCAGTCATGCATTGTAATGGTAAAGAGCCGTGGCCACTTGGTATCTCTATCTGGAATAGAATGCATAACAGAAAGGCAAGCACATAAATGGAGCTCTTGAGATGGACACACAACAAACCAGTCCGTTGTGCTATTGTTGCTTATAAATGAAACAGGGAACATTTTCTATTACTGCACAGAGAAAAACATTGGCAGAGTTTCCTTATGCAGTCCAATATTTGTGGATACAAGCCAACAGATCTTCCTAGGTAAAAATAAGTTGTACCAGTATAATACCTCAGAGACGTTGACCCGGCCTTCCTGAAAGGAGCATGTGGTTGGATCATGAGTGCAGAGATTGCGGTATTTGCACCAGTGGCAGCGAAATGCACTATTCACACAGGACAAGCACCTTGTAGAAAACAGAGAAAACAACTCTCAGTGTTTAAAAAGATCTGACAATGCATTGCTAATATCTTATCTAAGCATTTGTAGCAGTTAAGCAGTCATTGTGGTGGTTAATCTACCCTACTGCTACTGTTAAATCTACATTTAAAGAGACCTTGAACTCAGGAGTTTAGTCTTAAAAATGTATTCAAGTACCTTAACTATTGGCAAAGATGTATCTTGTTTGTGTATCACCTAGCTGTAGATCCTCAAATCATCTCTGAATTGGTGCCGACACTGTTCTTCCTTCTGGAGGGTGGCTACTTGTGTCCTCCATGGTCCCTGTGTGTGTTGTAAAGTAGCCACCACTCCAAGCTCACTTCCATGATGGACTACAATCTCATGTTTAATTTACGAATTTGTATTGAGATTGTAGTCCATCACAGGAGTGACCTCAGAGAGGTGGTTACTTTACAACACACACAGGGACCATGGGGAACAAAAGTAGCCACCCTCCAGAAGGAAGGACAGTGTCAACATGAATTCAGAGATGATTTGATGAGCTACAGCTGAGTGATACCATAATAATGTACAGTATTGGTAATAGTTAAGGTACTTGAATGTATTTTTAATAGGCATGCACCAATACCAAGTACCATACTCGGTACAAGTACAAGTACCGATACTTTGGGCTCCAAGACTAGACTAGAGAAAAATTCAAAAATTAGGAGGCAGCTGTCATTTGTAAGGAACAAACGGAGCTCCTGGGATTTGTACATCTCTGTTTTAATGTATGATTTTGTTTTATAAATATGAAAGAAGGGATGCACAGATACCAGTTTTGCGAGTACTGATACTTGCCCAATTACTTACAAGTACTGATACATTTTTGTTTATCGTCATGTGACAGTTTTTCTAAAACAATATCGACTAATGATTTCAGGACAGTGGTGGCGTACCAGAGCAAGGTCCCAGCTGCAACCGCTGCAATCCTGGTAGTTGAAAATGCCAAGTATCGGCATTGGTACTCGAAAAGTATCGGTGCATCCCTAATTTTTAAGAATCAACTACAGAGCGATCAGTGTCACTTTAATACAACATTCTTTACATATAATACAAAGATAAAAATATGGAACAGCACACATGCAGATATAAGAATAAAAAAAAAAAAAGTTACATTAGGTAACCAATAACGCAAAATATGTTCACCCTAACATACGTTATGCTTTTCTTTTAACCTTTTACAGCTGAACATTCACACTGTATTGCATTCATATTTATACACATTAAAGAGTCCGTAACAAAATACAGTGCAAAATAAAGTAGCTTTGTTTTGAGTGGCTTAAGTGACAGATACATACACTGAAAGGCAGATGATTTAGTATAAAAAGAGGCCACCCATGACTAGATGGACAGAGCAACCTGTTTAGATTCCTATGACAAGTCAATCAAAACATGTAGCAGCAAATGCTAAATAAACCAATTTATGGCCTGAGACAAAGTCTGGACTCGTCCTTGCACCGTAAATTTTTTTTGCTAAACCATCTACATTTAGCACTTCATACAAGGCATAAACGTTTGTAGTAGAAAAGCCGAGAGTATCTCTAGCACCAGCCAACTAGTATAAACAGTGACTTCCTCTGCATATACACTGAACATGGCCAAGCCTAAACAGTACAGGTTTCCTGTAACCAAGAAGGGCTCCAGCAGCATAAACACTGCATCACACTGACAGACAATAAGCATACAGATATTTGCTTTAAACATATCACATTACACACTTGTAGCAATGCCATCCATCAATACAACCTCAAAATTTATACCAAAGTGTATCAAAATACCTGACTTGCATCCATCAGATCGCTTTCTGCTCAGGCCTCCAACCTGCAATCATTAAATTACTCAAAGTTTTCTGCAGTTATGGA
This sequence comes from Nanorana parkeri, assembly GCF_000935625.1. Taxonomy (NCBI): domain Eukaryota; kingdom Metazoa; phylum Chordata; class Amphibia; order Anura; family Dicroglossidae; genus Nanorana; species Nanorana parkeri. The sequence goes on along the minus strand of NW_017306784.1, from coordinate 480,779 downwards.
CCTTAAAGTAACTTAGCAATGTTGCCAAGGATAGATTTTCTGTGGCAGTGGAGTTGAGTCTTCATGAAAAACCATAATTAACTGCACACGTCCACACTATACGGCTAACGTGGATGTTACTCAATCCAGGTTAGCTTTGTGCCCTCAATCACAGACACCAAGCATGCAGATGGACTGACGCCTGCATAGTTCCAGCGTGCTCATCACTCAGCAGAACCAGTGCTATAGGACCAGGATAGAGTCTCCTCTTGTCTTTCCGGTAAGTGATAATTGACACCAATGATCTCAACTGCATTCTGGAATACATGATGCACATAACATACTCTGGATCACAGCAATTTGTCATCTGTTCTGCACAGGACTTACTCTGGACCAATTCAATCTGTATGTTGTGCTGTATTGTTCCATACTCCGTACCACTGCACTCACACAATGCACTGTGCATTGCATTCTGTAGATTGTGCCACACATTATATGCTGCATTGCACAGCACAATGTCTTTTGTACATTACATAAAGAAGACAATTGTGTTCTGTATGTTTTGCTTTACATTATATAGTCTGAACCATTGCATTTTGTATGAAGTGCTATTAATTGCATTCTGTGGATTGATGTAATCTATGCACTGTGCAATCAATATGCCCCCTGCATGCTGCTCTCTATATGGTGTGCTATAATTACATTTTCAAGCCTGTACTCTGTGTATGCCTACTGCTAGGATTTTTTTTAGGATCCACAATTTCATCCTGTTTTTAAATGTATTTATTATTAGTATTTATATAGCGCCGACAATTTACGCAGAGCTTTACTGCACATTCTCATCAGTCCTTGCCCTCGAGGAGCTTACAATGTAAAGCCCCTATCTCGCATGCATACATACAAGGGCTAATTTAGAAAGGAGACAATTAACCTACCAGCAAGTCTTTGGATTGTGGGAGGAAACCGAAGAACCTGGAGGAAACCCATGCAAGCACAGGGAGAACACGCAATCTCCTTGTAGATAATTACCTGCCCGGGATTCAAACTAGGGACCCCCCAGTGCTACAAGGCAGAAGCGCCAACTACTACACCACTGTGCACTGTGTTCAGTGAATGGGCTAGAACATAAAATACACTACAATAAAGAAACAACACACAATAACCACACAGTTGCTACATTTTGTAATCTATTTAGCTATAAAAGGATAACTATGCTTTTAAACAACCCAAGTCAATCGGCCTCCCCATTCCTTTTCCCATACTACCTATAGCCCTTGTACTTAAATAATTGGGGGAACTGATCCAGTTCTCTTTTGAGACACTTATGCCACATATAGTACACATGGGCACTTTAATCTCTATGGGCCGTGATTAAAAAACCATCACCCTGCAAGCTTGCAAGGATATTCTATTAAGGCCGATTGAGAAAAGCCACATATGTGAAGTACCTTACAGACCTACCAGTTCAGAACAGGAAAAGAACACAGTCAGCATAGGTCATTGCTTCTGGATCCAGTTGTCTGCTGATATGAGGTAAGTACAAGGGCATACGTGTAGTGGTTGGGGGGGTTAGGGTTAAGCTATTCCACAAGCACATTTATCCGCAGCATACAGTGCTTTAATGTTGTGGCTCTATGAAAAATGTAAAACGGATATGACGTAGTGGATCCTGATTGTTGCTGAAAGAGTAAGCCTGATGTACTAAACTGTGAAATTAGTTAGGAGCAGTAAATAAACTTAGTTCACTTAAAAAATCCAATTGAACACTAGAGAAACATTTAAAAAAAAAAAATGCACATGAATGAATGAATGTTTGTGTTGATTTTACTACACTTTTAATTGCAGGGGGGCGTGGCCAAGCCTGGCAAAAGATGGTCACATAGGAGAAGTGCTCCGGACCTGACTCCATTTCAGGGCTTAGCGACATGGCATGAGAGGATGTCCACACCTGAGGCCTTGTTCACACCAAGCGCGTTCCAGGAGCAGAGCAGTTACAGATCGGAGCAAAACTGCGTCCAATGTATTCCAATGGTATTTTTAGCTCCAGTTCACATCGCAGCCTTCTGTTCCAGAGCAGGTCCAAAGCAGGTAAAAAACTGCAGCAGGCTCTATTTTACCTGCTCTGGACCTGCTCCATGACCTTTAGTATCCTCTTGTGTCTACAAGATGTGTTGGTTATCTTCAAGTTTGAACAGCCATGTCTGGATTACTATCCTTGGAGCTCCTCTCCGTCCCTTATAAGTGCTGGATATTATATCCTCACTACCTCGGGGGATCCAGTTTAGGGTCTCTGAATGTTTTTTATTTTTTTTTGCAGTTCTTATTTTCTTTTTTTCTATTTTCTTTGCTCTGGAGCTGTGGCTTCCGATATTACGATCTATATATTATGGCATGTCTAGCACTGATTTTTATCAACCGACTATACCAACCAATTTTTACTGTCAGCGGCACCCTTGTCTATTCTGAAGTTCTATGTTATGCTATTCTGTCGCTTTCCATAAAAGTCAATGGCTCTCAGGATTCTCTCACTTAATGCCAAATGTATGAATAGCTACTTCAAAAGAAAGTTACTCTGGGAGGATTCTCATCGCCACTCTACTGACATACTCTGCATCCAAGAAACGCATTTCAATACACGGAATCCTCCTATTTTCCAAACATAAGAATTTTCCTCATATATTTCTCTGAATTGCTCAGAAGAACAAGGGAGTATTAATAGCTATTAAAAATGATGTCTCCTTTACTCTACACTCTGTGGAGTCTGACCCGAATGGTCGTTTTATCATCCTAGTCTGCGATATTAATTCCACTACTATCGTTCATGAGTAGGCTTCGAACGAAAAATAAATTCCCATTCTTAAATACTATATAACAAGCGATATCAATGAAATAACGGCCGAAATGAAGAAAATAAGCTTTGTGAATTGACCCCTATATCCAAAAATCCATCAAGTACGCCAGGGTCATTTCCTTCTATGTGGTGACTTCAAGCAATTCCAGATGCCTCAGTTGACATTTCGAACCCTACATCTTCCCGTAGACCATCCTTATCCAAATTGCTCTTCAAAGAAGACATTTACGATATTTGGAGATGTCTACATCAGTCGGAACAAGACTATTCCTTTTTTTTGTCTTATTATAACATCAATACGGGGAAATCTCTGGTTTTACCGATACATTTAAAGAAAGCTGAACAACTTATCCTGCGGTAAATATATAGTATTACTTGGGTTACATCTAAGGTTCCGTATCTTGGCATACATCTAACATCCCCGTCTACCTATATGTGTAGATATACATTTCCTACCACTTCTAGAATTAGTTAAATCTGATTTATACCATATTGCTAAATTTGAAATGTCCTGGATAGGCGAATCTCATCCTTCAAAATGGTCGTACTTCCCAAGATTCTATATTATTTTTGAATATCTATATTACTCCCCTCTTACTTTTTTCAACACTGCACTGTACTATTGATAATTAAATTTGGCAGGGGAAAAAACCAGAGTGAAACGCACAACTTTGTAAACACAAAGGAGGAATGAGTCTCCTTAATCTCACTACTATGCATCCCCACTGGACCAACTGTATGTCTGCTTTCACCCATTACAACATAAACTTTGGTCAACCATGGAACAGCAATTTGTTCATCAGGGAGATCTCTGGTTGATAGCCCATTGTGTAAATGGGAAACGCCATCCTCTTGAATACCTTTCCTTATTATCCTCTTTGAAGGCATGGCTGCATTTAATATATAATAAAATTCCTAATGCCCTTATATTTGATAGACCCATCCCAATAGTCTCTTATGAACTCCTTTTTCCACATCTTAATCTTTCTTCTTGGAAAAAAAGACACACCTTTTATTAATGCCCTTTCTACCCCTTTGGATTACTATAGTTTTTCACAAATCTCTCATTATAGGAGGTCTAATACTTTTAACTCCTTGAGCATTCACTCAACGGCCTGGGATATATTCCAATCTGATAGATATCATAATGGGGTACCTCCAGATTCTATGCATTAATTCAAGACAATATGAGTTTTAGTAAAACATCCCAAATGCTTAAATGGGAATCTGATCTGAAGTTGAATGTTTCAAATCAACAATGGGAAGTGGCACTGAGGGCCAATACATCTCACTCCTGGTGCATCGACCTTTGGGACAATGCACAAAAAATCCTTATCGGATGGTACCTCACCCCATATAGATTATCAAAAATACAGCCGACATCTTTACCTCTTTGCTGGCAAAACTGTGGCCAAGTGGGTAACTTACCTCATGTTTTCTGCTTTTGCAAAAGTTTAAAAGGCTTTTGGCAATGTCTAAGCTTCTAGCTAAATTCTCAAGTATCAACATTCCATCACCTGAAATGGCGCTCTTAAGCATTTCTGTTGATAGCTATCCTCTTCAACATAGATCCGTCATCATGCATATCTTATTCTTAGCTAGAATTCTTACAGCACGCAATTGGCACACTTACAATATTCCATCCATTTCAGAAATTCTACATAAAGTATCCTCTAATTGTCACTAAGAATTACTTATTGCATATAGGTTAAACTCACGAGGGGGAGTTTATCAAAACTGGAGCAGAGAAAAACTGGAGCAGCTGTGCATGGCAACCAATCAGCTTCTCTCTTTAGTTTGTTCCGTTAAGATTTGAAAATTAAAGAGAGAAGCTGATTGGTTGCCATGCACAGCTGCTCCAGATTTCATCTGCTCCAGTTTTGATACATTCCATTCCATTATTTTTATATACATATATATACATATATTAGGGATGCACCGATATATCGGCCGCCGAAACATATCGGCCGAAAATTGCACTTTTGGCATAATGCCGAAAGAGCCATGTTTCGGCCGACACATCGGCGCATCCCTGGTTTCTTTTCTCCCCGCTGAGCGCTGTTCCAGCGTGGAGAAAAGAAAGCAACAGCCGGCCGAGCGCTGCAGGACGAGGCACAGTGAGCGGCCGGCGTCTCTCCTCCCACACTGCTCAACCGCCTATCACAGTCCGGCAGATCGGTGTGGGGGCGGAGTCAGTGTGTGTCAGAGAGAAAAGCAAGGTACACACACTTAGTGATCAGTGATCGCTGAGTGTGTGTACATAATTGAGGACATGTTATGTTAACTATATCCTCAATTATGAATGAATGGGAGTGATCTACATCACCCCCATTCATTCATAATTGTAGTTATAGTAAACAAACAATGTTCTCATGTTATCAATGAACAGGAACACTCAGAGGATTCCTGTTCATTGATAACAGGGGACAGAGAAAAAGAGAGTGAGGACTTTGTGTTTTCAATCTCTTTTTCTATTTTAAAAGGGAAATATCAGGGGTCTGTTTAGACCCCTACTATTTCCCAGAAGCCCCTAAAAGTAAAGTAAAAAATAAAAATATTTAATAAAAAATGAATAAAAATGAATATAAAAAAATTTAAAAAGTTTACAAAAAATAAAATAAAAAACATTTTTGGTATGTGCTGGATTAGTGTGATCCTAGTTCATTGTATTACTTCATTGCTGTGCTGTATGTGTATAGGCCAATGCCAGGGATCCCAACCTGAAATAAGCAATTTCAGGGAGGTGTCCCTCTCATTTCAGGGAGGTGCCCTCCCCCCCCCATCCGCGGAGGGGGGGGTTAGGGGGGGCTGGGAGAGAGCACCCCCCTGAAATGATGGCAGATAGCACAGGAAGCAATAGCTTCTTTGCTATCTGCAGACTTTTTTTTTTTTTTTGCAGTTGTCAGAATAAAAAAAAAAAAGGCATAAGAATGCATAGCTAGATTCCTATTGGCTATTTCACTTTGCAATAGCCTATAGCAAACTAGCTATTGCACCCGCCCCCTGCTGCTTTCAATCACCAGAAGAGGACCTGATAGAAAAATTCAGGCAATTTTTTGCAACCCGTCCAGCTCACTGCGTTCTGGGGTGTTCCAGCAATGCATTATAATGTAAATAATAACAGCTCTTTAACCCCCCCCACAAAACACACACATTTGTGTATCCCTATTTAATAATATAATGCATTGCTGGGACTTGTGGTCCTGCATAGTTGGTGCTATTCTGTATTGCTGTATAATCATCATACAGTAATGCAGAATAGCTCCAACTATGCAGGACTAAAAGTCCCAGCAATAGATTATAATGTAAATGATAATAACAGCTTTTAACCCCCCGCCCCCCACACACACACAGGTGCATCTCTACTTAATAATATAATGTATTGCTGGGACTTGTAGTCCTGCACAGCTGGTGTTATTCTGCATTGCTGTATGATGATTATACAGTAATGCAAAATAGCTCCAACTATGCAGGACTACAAGTCCCTGGACTCCTCCCCCCTTCCCTTCGTTAGCCGACAGAGCCACTTGTGGAAGGGGGGAGGAGTCCGGTGACGTCGATGTCCGTGATGTCACCGGATCTCCGACGGAAGACCCGGAAGCCGGCGGAGAGGTGAGTACAGATCAAAAGAACTTTGATCGATCAAAATATGTTTTGATCGATCAAAACATTTTATGATTAATCGAGGGATTAATTTAATTTCCGCAGCCCTAATATATATATACACACACACACACGCATATATATATAGTTTGTGGTTTGCCCTGATTGCCATTACTAAGTTGCATCTATGCCCCACTGAGCTCAAAAATGTTTTGTCCCATGTTGGATATTAATGGTGTTATATGTGTTTTATATTTCATACACTTTCATAAAAACCTAAAGTAAAAAAAAAAGAAAAATCAGAAAGACTATTTTAAGGCTGTATTTTGTGGCTTCAATGCTTTATCAAATATATTAATTAATTGTATATATATTTAACTTTATATACACAATATTTGTGTACGTACTATATGTTTTACTAATGAAGCTATCTGCACCTGAAAAATTGGCTTTTCCCTGTATAGTCAAGACTTATTTTAAATCTATTCCTAGATGGAATTAACCACTGTTGAAGAAAGAAAAGCACAGTCAAAGCCATTTCCCACATTTTCAGAACACCACAACATCATGATTTTTCTTTTCAGAATTCTTATTAATATTTCACAGCTGCTGTTAACTATGTTATATATTTACATCTGTCAATACTGTTAATCAGTCTGTAAAGTGAGGTTAAAGCTGTTGCCGCTATATACAATAGTGGGAATAATAATAATTTACCCATGAAGGAGATACACAAACAATAACAAACTGGAAAACTGGAAAAACTGGAGCAAATGTGTACAGCACAAACATGCTGCCTAAACTGTAAAGGGCTCCCTTCAAACCTATTCATGTGTTCATTACCACTTTACGTGATGTGTTATGATGCGCAAACCACAATGATGATGCACGTGTGGTATTAAATATGACTTACAATGTGTTGGCATTCATTCAGCATGTCACCCCAATGCACATATACTGTGTTTACAATTGCATCTGGTCTTCAGTGCACCACAATGCACAAATACACAATGTGTTTTCGTGTGCTGTTATGTCCAAAGAAGTCCAGGCATATTTTTCGGAGGTCAACATTTGTTTTGGGGCCCATTCAAAGTAAAAAGACTGCCTAAGCAGATAGCATAATAATGCACACATAGGTTTGAATGGTTCTTAAGTGTTAGTACAGTCCACCTGAGGTGTGCTAAACACACTCTGGTGCTAGAAGGGCACAGTCACTCTGGGAACAATTAATTGAAAATAAATGTTTCAAAAGGATGCATTGCATTAAATAGTGACATTCAAATAATCTGCTGACCAGTGGACTACATTTTACTTCATTTGTACACTCTGCAGACTTGCAGGACACTGCTAAAAGTGATGCCTGAATACATCTTGACCTGTAAATAATGTTTTGAACAACAGAAATTTCTTACAGTTGATGACCACTGCAGTTGTAGAATTTGAAGTCCGTGCTCACAAAAATCTTTCCAGTCTCTTTGGAGATCAGCTGAAGCTCCACACCATACCAGTCTAAAAGACAAATTGACTACAATCATTACAATGACACAGATGTCATAAAAAAAGACAGCAAAAATAAAAAGTGTACATTAATTCAATATGCAGTAATACTGTGTGGATCTTCAACCAGAATACATATCTACCCTATCTGCTGGTCTTCATGTAAACCTTATTAAGTTAGTTAAGGCCCACAGTATGGAAAAAGCAATGGAGGCACATACCTCAAACACATTTAGCAACCTGCAAGAGTATAGGAAGAAGTAGTCCCCTAAAGGACTACAATGGGTTCTGTTTCTGAGATTGCAAACTGTGAAGTGTATAAAAAAGTATATCTAAGTTTTGGATTGTGTAGAAAAGGTTAAAACCCATTAGGTTCTTTTTTTATGCTATCTGTGCCCTATCAAGGAGATTTCTCTTTAATAGTTTCTCAGTGACCAATGGGAGTGAAAGGAAATTTCTCCAAAGTGAGGCAATATCCAATCCACTGGGGCATGTCCCCTCTATTTCTGTTCGGATTACAACTGTACCATTTTTAATTTCCCAATAATTTCTGTATTGATGACAATTGTAACTAGAACGAAAATGGAGGGTGAATCTCCCCAGTGACAAAACAGACAGCAATAAAAATCTAAGGGTGGTTCTAAACCTTTCCCACTCCATCCAAAACGAAAAAAAAAATTTGACTTTCAATATACTTTAGATGTGGAAAAAAAATAACACACACATACAGATATATTTTTCATACGATACATACTAGCATGAAAAATGTTTTAACACATTTTCATCCTCTTTCCCAAAAGTCACAATGTAAGCTCTTCTAAATTGGAGGAAACACATCAAAATTGGGCATCAAAATTGCTTTAGTGATTAGCACTTCTGACTTAAAATCCCAGCCATGATACTGCATTGATACAGCATTGAATTTGGATGTTCTCCCTGTGCTTCTGTGGATTTCCTCTGGGTACTCCAGTTTTCTGCTAAACCCCAAAGACATACTGTTAGATGAATTGCCTCCTGTCTAAATTGGCCCTAGTATGTGTACAGTATGTATGCTTCTCAGATAGGTACCTTGGATTTTAAGCTCCGTGAAGGCAGGGATTGATGTTAATGTACAGTATGTAAAGTACTGTGTAAATTATCACGCTATATAAATGACTAATAAATAGTGCGTTTTTTTTTGTGGTCATTATGTGCTAGCTAACCCATGAGCATTTCATTTAGAAATGAAATCATAGCAAATACACACAACTATACTTTAAGGAGCGTTAAAAACATTTAAAAAAAAAAAGAGTGAAATGTACATGGGGGTGTATTGTACTATGCATGCACAGGGCTTCAGGCACTAGCCATCATATGAGCTTCCACATATTGGTGCTTGGAATAAAGAGTCTAATGATAAATACCCCTACATATATTTTTCTATGATAGACAGCATGGGATGTTATGACAAGCCATTTGCCATGCTATTGGCACATTTAGTTGATTAGTTTGTAACTTTATGTCATTGTCGTCTGTAAGCTGCTTTAAGGTTCTAACTTTGTGAGTACTAAACTCTGAGGTTACTATAGGTGTATATGAAAGCTTTCATTAGAATGTGCATTAGATGAGGATAAATCATTAGTCAGTAGGAAATCATGGAAAAGCCTAATGGGTAAGCTTCCCAAATCAGAGCCGAGTCAGGTAATTTCCAAAAACAGAGAGTTATATCCTGTAATACTTTAATTTAAGCAGAAGGGAAATCAGCAATGTTAACTGCAAATGTGACAACAATTTATCAATGTTAAGATTTTAAATGTTCAGATTATAAAAAAAATATTTGATAGTTTTCCCATTAGCTCTTGTCTAGAACCACACAATATCTACTTGCCCTAAACAATTATTTCCCAGTTAATAGTTTTCTTTCTTGATAGACTTTTATAGCTTTACACAGCATTTGTTATTCAGAGATTCCATCATTTTAGCTGGTCCAATAAGGGGAGCATTACAAACTGTGAGGATAGAAATGTGGCCTGCCATTGCTGATGTGTCTTGTTTTGCAAGCTTTACTGGGGCTGCCATCTTTATTCTTTACCACTTGGTTAGTCAAGGACCAGGAAAAAGTATGTACTCATGGTATGTATAAGTTGTCAAGCAAATCACCAATGGCAGCACACATACTCCCATTCTGACAAATTACTTCAATGTGTTATGCCCTTGCCCCAGTCTTACGATCACACCCAGACTCTGTGTAAGCTTATAGTAATAAGGACTCTAGAGGAACCATTCTTTAAATAATATTGAAGGAAAAAGGTCATACCTTGATCTGCAGGAATGATGGGTACATCTTTTGAAGAGGGTGAAATACAGACAATTTTATTGCCAGACACTTTCCCCTCGACCTGAGTAATGTTGCCAAATGAGCAAGTTACACCAAAAGACAGATCTGGAACATCAGTAACTTCCAGAGTGAGCTAGGAAAAAGAACAAGAGATCACATTTTTTTCCTTTGCTATTAAAACGTTTTTCTATATACAGGAAGGGTTCAAGTTGGGAGGGATTACTCAGGATGTTCAGGTAGACATCTGGCTAACTGTAGCTGCAGAGAGTAATAGAGGGTTTCACAAAATGATACCTTGTGTCTGAGCACCCAAGCATATTTGACAAGATGAACACTTGGGTGTGGCAAGTCCAAAAATGGAAAGCTCTATATGTTACGATTCCCCCAATGGTTTGGAGAGTTGCCCATTTAAAAGGGGCGAGGTGTGTCATGCAGAAGGTCTTGACAGGTGGTGGTAACATTGTATTCTATTAGCAATAATGTTGCTAGAATAATTTGTTGCCAGGATCAGCTCACCTAAATGATTTGTTTTCTCCCTGGTGCCAGGGTTTGGCATGTGGTAGACCAGATTGTCAATTTACTGGGAGGGGCTGGGACCAATGGTGAAAAAAATGGACAGTAGAAGATTCCTAAAAATCTAATTTACAGCAATAGACTGTAAGCTGAAGTGAAGGCTTACAGAAGATACATGTTTGGAAACATTGCCTGTGCAATGCACAGTTAAGGAAAGACAGCAGGAGCTTACAGAGCTAAGTGCATGGCTAAAATCTTGCTGTAAGAAGAAATAATTTAGTTGACTATTCATTGGAGTACAACATCTATGCGGCAGGTATGTTTTACCTGAATAGAAGGGGGTCTGCTGTGATGGGAAGATGTTTCTAAGTATGGGTTTATGAGTTTAATGAGTATTGAGACTAGGATGGAAGGAGTTGTGCAAGAATGTGTAGAATTGTGTAAAAGTTGGAGAAAAATAATGTGGCATACTAGTCAGACAGTGACCAGTCACTAATGGTGAAATGGGAGATGCTAGGTGGATGATTAGAAAAAGGTGACAAGAAGATCCTAAAGTGACAAGCAAACAGTGAAAAATGCAGTTATAATTGTGTTGCTAATAATATGAATGCAAAATGTAATGGTACAATTAAATAGGTCTGTCCACAAACACTAGAAGTATAGAAAGAAAATAGGAGAGTTTGAAGTGCTGGTGCATGAAAAACACTATGATTTTATTAGTATTGCAGAATCTTGGTTTAATTCATCACTATTGCGCTGTTAATATTGCTTGGCTTTCTACATTTTAGAGAGATCTTGTCGATGGAGAGTGTTATGGTGCTGAGGCATTACGAGTGTAAATATATAGGTGTGCATGCTGCTAGGTTCATTACAGGAGTATGTTACAAGTTCTCCAGGTTTAATGAGGAGGCAGAGGCTCAGCTCCTGACAGAAATAGAAAAGGCTTGACAAGCTGGTAATAACTGACTGGTGTAAAGACATTACTGTTACAGTCAAAGGGCAACAATGTATTCTAGGCTAATTGTATGGGACAGTTTATAGAAGCCCAAAGTAGGAAGCTCTGTTGGGTCTGTTAACCTAACACAATGCAGAGCTTATTGGAAATGTTCATATGAAGAAAATCTGGAAAATAGTAACCATATTACAACACGCATATACTGGAAAGACTAAAAGGCTTCATTTTAGGAGAGCAAATTTCCCAGTGCTAAAGGCCACATCACTTACACAAAGATTGTGATGAAGCATTTTCAATAAAAGACTCAGAACATAATTTAGGTGTCTAATTATACATGTTTTTCCACAAGAGTTACATGGTTTTCTAATGAGATTCTTTTGGGACAATGTGTAAATCCTGTGTGACTATTGCATGAAAACATTTTTTAAATAAATCCCTTAGCATTTCAATTTGATTTTATGTTAACACATTACACAAATTATTCACTTCAACAAAGGCATAGAAGGCTACATTAAAAACATATGCTGCTACTTATAGAGTTAAAAAATCTAAAACAATAAATAAAATATAACATTTTAGAACACTTTCACCATTTGAATACAAAGAATCATGTGAAAGAACAGTCTGGCAAACATTTATGTAAAATGGAGAAGCCAAGCTTAAATAGAGGCAGGGGTGAGACATCTATTGTCTGCCACATGTGGTTGAGGCATCTATTTTCTGCCACATACAATGCTGTTTTAGCACCTCTCTCTGGGCAGGTTAATAACACCTCCTAGCTCCAATTATGCAATAAACACCTGTTTGCGATTAACAGATTATGTGGATTGGAGCAACATTCACCATGTTTATTCCCAGATAATTTTGTAAACTAATAATTGGCTTGGTGCCAACTCACTGGCATCAGGATCATAGTCTTTACCAAGTAACTACAGACCTGCATGTTTAACTGTTGTTGTAGAGAAGACATTGAAGGACTGCTAAAAGACCGGATATAATATCTCATAGAAATCACCATAATCCATAGCCAGCATGGATTTAGAAAAGACAGAGATCATCAAACAACACATTTCCCAGATAGCAAGGATAACTTGCCACAAACTTGTGGCAGGGTTAAATTGTATTTCTTGTTAACTTGCTGCACAAATTCCTGGCAAGTTGTAGACTTACAGAACACTTGCAGCACAAGTTCTAGTTGACACTTTTTGAATTTATAGCAAAATTGGTTGGCAAATCTACAGCAAGAGTCCTGCAGGTCTTAGCAAAAGCTCTGCAAGTGTACGGCACTTTTGCAAAGCACGTTGATCTGGAGACTTGCAATGCAGACTTGCTGTAATTGTGCAACAAAATTGTGAAGCTCGGCAAGTCTGCAATAGTTTAGCAAGTCATTGCAAGTCAACTTGCAGCTCAATTGCTTGCTATCTGGGTTTCCTTTTATGAGAAACAAGAACCATGTAAAAAGGGGTGGCTATGGGTGTAGTATATTTGGACATTGCTTAAGCTTTTGACAAATCTACTATTTACAAATCTAAATCTATAGACGGCTAATGTGTATGATCTAAAAGCTTAGAAAATTCAATCTGTAAATGTCCAGAAAATTGGCTTAAAAGAGAACAATGGGGTTAAGGCTTTTCCCCATAGTTCTCCTTAGGGTAACGGGAGGACACAAACTAGCGTCCTCACGTCACCCTAAGCTCAGTATACCGCGAGCCATAGCTCGCGGTATACTGAGACGCCACAGTACATCTGAGACGCCGCAGCTGAAGCGGATCCCGACAATTATGTCTGGATCCGCCCAGCTGCGTAAGTGACAGCTGGCTCTGCCTATCTAGAGGCAGAGCCAGCGGTACCCTCCCCATCTGATGCGCCAGTCAGCGCTGGCGGATCGGAGCGGGGAGAATCCAGCCCCTCCCCTGTCACGGCAGAGAGCCGTGACAAGATCGAGAGGTGAGCGAACGCCGGTATGTGTTCGCTCACTTCTCGATCTACTGAGCCGACCTGTGACAGTCTCATTGTCACAGGTCAGCTAGAACTATGAGGTGAGTGAAAGGCACTCACCTCATAGTTCTCCTTTAAAGACTGAACCAAGAAAGTCATAAATAATGATTTATACCATGAATAGTCTCTGGTTGTAAGAGTGATGTAAACCAAGGTTAAGTCTCAGCACTGTTACTGTTGAAACTATTTTTAAATTGAATTCTATAGCATTTGGTTTCAAAAGCACCATTACTATGCCTGCAGTGGACACAAAACATGGTAGTAGTATATAGACCTTTCAAGGTTTCTCTGACTTACAAGCTGAGTTGACTGGTTGGCTGAAAAGGGTACATGGTAAATGAAGTTTAAGGTTTATTAATGTTGTGCATATGGGGGCTAAACACATACATTTCTCATACAAACTAGGGGAACAAAACTGGGTGACAGATGAAAGTTTTAAATTTCTGCACCTTTACAGAATAGTACATAAACATTTATGCTCCCTACAGGCACCTTATAATTGTCTCCACCTCTGACATTATATAAAAAGAGAAAAACAAATGGACAGCATAGAACAAGTAAGACAGAGCAAAAGAAAGAAAAAAAAAAACAAACAAACTAGCAGAGGCCAGTGTAATAACTATGTTTCCTTCACTAGCCTGAGTCTTGGTACTCTAGTACAGTAAAGCAGTTCTGGCAGTGTGGGTATTATAGCACTCTCAAATCTCATTGTGCACATACAGCACTTCCTCTGAGCTCACCATTAGTGTGGGATGCACAATATATAAAGGCACTGCAAGTTTTTGCTATGTGCTATGTGTGAATATTTCTCCTCACACTGCTCCAGGTCCCATGTTAATACGATCTGAGGCAACTAAGCAGGGCTGTAAAAGCTAACCAACCCATACTCTCTATGCTCTGGAAATTCTCTCTAATATATTGTTTAGTTGCAAAACAAAAATAGCATCCATATAGTAAAAAACATCAGTTTAGAAATAGTATGCAAAAAACACCCTTTTAATCTGGGATTAATGGGAACTTTATTAACATACTTCCTTTTTGTACTGTCCCTTAGTACTATTTTATCTTTTAACATGAATTGCAGAAGCAAAATTTTTGACAAAATGTCCCTTTTCTACTTTTAGGCCTGCTTCTATGGAACCGACAGCTTCCCAAGTTGTACTGTAATCTCCATCTTTTAAGCCGACTCCCACTTCTATTTTTATTTTCCAAGACCTAGGTGTGGGAAGAAAGATCCCCTTTCTTGTCTATATCAAAGTATTCAGGTTTTATTGTTACTATCACAGTTGGAAGGTCACTCTTTTTTTCACAATAATTTTATTAACACCAGAAAACATGAATACAGAGAAGAGGAGGAAAAAGAGCACATGATTAAACAAATACACTAGTAAAAAAGGCATACAAACAACACAATGGCTCAGCATACATATACTGCATAGCAACCAGTTAAAAAGGTACAAATGCAAAACCAAAGATCCCCATAAGGAACCAAAAAGGAAAAGGAATGACACTGAGGAATTTAGTCACCATAAACAAAAAAAGAAAAAAGGTGAGATGCTCCCCCTGTATCCTGCCACCTACAATTAGATGATGTGTACAGGACAGGCATACTGTTTATAGTAGCAATTCAGTATAACAAAAAAATATGCAGAAAAATCCCAGGTAACTACAGAAAGAGAATATGAAAACAAGTCAACTAAAAATTAAAATAAGAGTGTAAAGAAAGAAGAGATTGCTCCAGCAAAGAAAGAGAGCAATGGTGGTGGTGTGGGTGTGTGTGTTGGTGGGGGCATAGAACAGAAGCAGACAAAAACAGTAGTGTTACCTCCAACCCTCCGCATTTAAGGGCTGTTCTCTATGGCCACCCTAAAGACACAACAAAGGATCAGGAGTACCCTCAAGATGTATGTACTCTAGCCAAGGTGACCATACTGTCAAAATTTAGTAGGAGATCCTAGCAAAATAAGGGAGGACTATTTTTCATTCTTTATGTCTTGAGGTCCCCGTAAATATGTTGCATTACAATATATCCTCGCTTAGCATACCTTTTTACTTAGGTGTGTGGATCTCTACACCTCTTTCTTAAAAGGGACTCGGTACTCTACCCTTCTTGTTTGACAACAAAGATTTCACTTCCTCTCTTTCTTAATATTGCTATTGAGAGGACTGTTATGTTTTGAATATACCTTTTACCTGAAGTCAAGAGTTATGGGTATTCTACATTGACCCCCAACTGTTCAGTGTTGTTCTTTGGTCCATACATTGTCTGTCAAACTAACACTTATGCCAGCCCCTGTATAACCCCATTTGCCTCATGACAGTTGGAAGCGGGATTATAAGGGGGCTGGCTTAACGTTTTTTTGTTTGCCAGTGTCAAAACCTCCTGAAGGTGGTATTATAATCCATTTGCCCAAGAATTACTACATCTCTGTGTCCCTCCAAAAAAAGATTTTACATTAAGTACAAAAATCTGAATTCTCTGTGAGAGGCTGAACTTGCTGAAATTGTCCTTTATTCAGCATTATTAACTATGTAACTTTATTTTAACTCTAACACTTACTCTCCACACTAACTGGGGGTAAGTATACATACGCCCCCAATACATGCCTTGATTACAATTATTTGATGCAGTAAACGTTTTCAGGAGAATTCCATTAATACTGTAATAAAAACATTTAAAAATCATTATCTGCATCTATTGAGACTACATGTGTACTTATTTCTAGTCCCTCCATATGCCTTGCACTTACCGGAAGGCTGTGCTCAGAAACCGGAAGGCTGTTGGGGTTTACGGTAACCTTAACACATCGATCTATATTAGCTGCAAATCGGGAAGGTTCCCCTGCTCGTTCACATTTATCCTTCCGAGAACACCTAGGAGCACAAAGTTAAAATACATATTTTACTGATACATAAATACAGTTTGTAAAAAAAAATTAATTCACTCATTAATAGAAGTTTGTTACATTAGGCAAACACATATATGCAATAACACAGGGGCAGGCAACCACAGAACTCTAGCTGTGTAAATCTAAAAATCCCATAATCTCTCTGCCTCTGGGATTCATGCCTGTGGCTGGCAGAGTTTTGCAATGCCTCATGGGACTTGTAGTTCCACAGCATCTGGAGTGCCAAGGTTGCCTGCCCCTGCAAAAGCAACAAGAATAATCTGTTACACAAGAAATAATGGCAAGGACTATAACTGCTGTACAATATTTTATATTCTCAAGCAACTGGCTTGAGCAAGTCTTGAAGGTAATTTTTGAGTGATGATAGGCATTTGCTAATGTTGAAAGTGCTGATTATCATTCCGTGCAAAAAATAATGATCTTTGTCACATGTCCCACATCTGAAAGTCTGCAGGATAAAGGCGTAAGTTGATGATAAGTCTTGTAGACATTCAATGGATGATCGAAAAATCTCCCACCTGCAGCTCATTCTAAGAGAAGAAATTCCCTATCAATGGGGATCCTAAGATAACTAGGCATAAATAAACATATATCAAAACACTAGCATGCTAGCTGCTGAATAAATGTTTTGTGATTTTGTTATCATAAGACAAAACTTTGAGGTGGATAATTATTCCACCTTTCCTAGATACATGGCAGAAAAAAATAGTACCATGATGAAGTGCCTATTCACACCTTGTAATATTACATGAAAAAAAGATTTCCCAAGGCTTTAATAATTCATACATTAGTTATCAGATTCTCTTAGATAAGGACAGCTCAAATAGATACATAGACTATAGACAGCAATCAGATGTACAGTAGCACTTACGTTTGAGCTACAGAACTATGAAAACAATAGGCTTGTTTTTCCAACAGAGGAGCAATGGAGAGCCTTTAAGATATGTGAAAAGGACCCTAGAGCACCACCTGCTAGCTAAATATGAAAATCCAAAACAGTCACATATTTAATTTACCGGTCTAAAGAAAAGCAACATATTTATATTTCAGTCACTCAAGAAAGAAAAAGCGCATACAAAACCACTAAACATTTACTTTAAACACATGTGCTGTATAGGCCTTACCCTCTGTTTGGATGAGCTTAAATGCTGCTCATCTATGGAACCCTGTGCTTAGTTATGTCCATTTTTATTTCCACCCGATACCATGTAACAGGCAGAGAAGCTGAGCTTGTTGCATTGGTTTTTATTTCTTTTTTTTTAGTGATTAAGTATTGGCAGGTGCAAATTGTATAATTTGCAATAATTGATTACACAAATTCCATTTGTGCTTTACGCTTGAGGCAAGATGGTCTGTCATCTGAAATGTCACAATATGACATTTTTACTATTTTGTCCAAAACAAAACAGGAGTTTGACTTACCATAAAATCCTTTTCTTGGAGTTCATTAAAGGACACAGGGTAGAAACAAATTTGAGAACTGGATTAAACTGCTGTTCACAATAGACTGGGCAGTGGCAAACAAAGCTGTTAGTAAGCCAGGTATGACCCCTTCCCACTCACATTATGCTTCAGTTTTTTGGAAAAGCAGTATTAGGAGTAGATCATAAGACTGAAGGTTGGGACCTGTGTCCCTTAATGAACTCCCAGAAAAGGATTTTGCATTAAGTAAAAAATTTTGTTTTCTTAAATCCTTCTGTAAGAGACACTATGTAGAACTAATTTAGAGTCAACTGGGATGTCCAAAAGCAGTCCAACTGAGAGGTGGGCAACACCATAAACAAATGCTAAAAAAAAAAAAAGCACAACAAAACCCTAAAATGTTAACACTGAGGGTAGAGGAAGCTCCCAGCATTGCCTGAAGGACCTTTTGTTCAAAACCACCATTAGATGAGGCCTGAATATACACATGCCAGAACTTAAAGGAGAACTATGAGGTGAGTGCTTTTCACTCGCCTCATAGTTCTAGCCGACCTGTGACAATGAGACTGTCACAGGTCGGCTCAGTAGATCGGAAGGTGAGCGAACACATACCGGGTTCGCTCACCTCTCGATCCTGTCATGGCTCTCTGCCGTGACAGGGGGAGGGGCTGGATTCCCCTCTGATCTGCCAGCGCTGACCAGCGGAACGGACGGGGGAGGGGGCGGGTACAGCTGGCTCTGCCTCTAGATAGGCAGAGCCAGCTGTCACTCACGCAGCTGGGCGGATCCCGGCGTCTAAGTCGGGATCCGCTCTGGCGTCTCAGTATACCGCGAGCTACAGCTCGCGGTATACTGAGCTTAGGGTAACGGGAGGACGCTAGTTTGTGTCCTCCCGTTACCCTAAGGAGAACTATGGGGAAAAACACTGACCCCATAGTTCTCCTTTAACAAATGTGTGAACAGAACACCAGGTGGCAGCTTTGCAAATCTGAGAGACAGATGCCTGATGCTGAAAAGCCCAAGATGCACTACCTGATAAATTGGAGTATGCCTTGACAGGAAAAAGTGGAACGTTACTCTTAAGGCTAGAGGCTTGAATTATAATTTGCCTAAACCACCTGGAAATAGTGGAATGCAAGTTAGCTAGTCCATTAAAAGGACCTTTGGGAATGACGAAAAGGGTCATCCAGTCTGATAGAGAAGCTAACAGAAGTAAACTTGAACAGCATGTACTACCATCCATACAGTGGAGGGAAATATCTTTTGGAGGAACTGAAGCAGGACAGAGGGAAGAAAGTGCAATGTTCTGGTAAAAATGAAAGGAAGAAGCCATCTTGGAAAGAAAGGAGGACCTAAGCCTCAAGACTTGAAAGCTAGCCTAGCAAGAGGTGATGGCAATGAAAATGCAACCTTGTGGGTGAGTGTAGACAGATAAATATTTCCTACAGTTCAAATGGTGGTTTTGGAAGGATCAACATAACCAGAAAGGAGTGACAGGCAGACATACAGATAAAACTAAGTGAGCACGCCGTGTACAAAGCCTTCCACCAAACAATGAGAGGCAAGTGGTCTTTGAAAGATAATTGCTAGAACAGAGATTTAACCTCTGATGGCGCTTAAGGCCAAACGTTGATTGAGACTAGACTGCAGAAAGGTCAGAATGCGTCCTGCGGAGTATTTCCTGGAGTGAAATTCTTGCCTCATACCAAACTAAGCACACCTTCCAAGTGCGATGGTAGACCTTGCGAGAAGTGAATTAACTAGCTTTCAGGAGTGTAGAAATAACATAGTCCAATAGACCTCTATCTTTTGGTACCTGGGCTTCAACAGTCATGCCGTTAAATCCAGTGACCGTGCAGCAGGGTGGTAGATTGGTCCTGTAGACTACAGATCTGGAAGTGCCCATAGAGAACCAGCGGGGAGTCTGATGATTTCCAAGTAGCACATCTGTGGTCTGTGTCCTGGACTTCTCTCCAACCTGTCAGGCTGTCATACATCATGAGAATCCTCCAGACCAGTGGAAGGAAGGATTTCCCTGACTCCAGGGCAGGATTCATGAGCCAGCAGACCAGGGATAATCTGGTCTTGAATGGTAGGTGCATGGAACTCTCCAGAGAATGTGCCTTCTTGTCCAATGCAGCCAGGATGTTGGGTTGCAAAGATCTCGAGTGGAATTGGGCATAAAGCAATGTCTTTAAGGAGGTAATTATTACGCTCAGAAACCTTATGCAGAAGCATAGGGTTGGATGGCTTCTGTTCTGGGAACATGGGAATGAAGAGTCAGGAGTTTGTCTTGCAAAATTAAAACCCTGGACAGGGTAGGATCTAAAAGAAGGCCGATATATTCCAAGCAATGAGTCGGTTCCCAGCACCGACTTCTGGAGGTTCAGGATCCAGTTGAACCTCTGTAGAAATTGAACAGTCTGTTGGACAATGTGTAAAATAAAAAAAATGTGCCATGTTTATCTCTATTTATCCAATAAGAGTGATTCTCTCAAATCATCCACTACCAATGAATAAACTATATGAAAAACTTATATGAATAATAACCAGTGCAAAAAATGATATACTGTATAGCAAAAATATATAAATCAATGCTACATTATAAAAAGCTTTAATGACTATGAATAAATATTACAAACAATTCGTATAGCTATTTTTTAATATTGTTGTATTAATTTATATATTTAATGCAACCAAAGAGTCATTCACTATCAAATGTCATATGCAATAGGTGTTTTTAGCACTTATGTTCCACAGACCAGCATTTGAGCTAAAGGGTCCTGTGCATGTAAATGGATAGGAGACCCATCCTGGATATCAAGTGTATAATATCCACAACTCCATAAAAACAGTAGTGCAGGGTGGCACGCATGAGCTCCCACAGTTAGAGAACTGGGTTATCAGTTAAAATAGATCCAAGAGCTCTGGCCATATCTTTGGACTATACACCCAAGGTCTAGCAGAAAGGCATAGCCGCATTGACAGGATGCAGGGATGTGCCTGCTAGGACAAATAAGGCCTTAGAAAGGGCTTCCAGTCTTTTGTCCACAGAATCTTTGAACACTGGAATGTCCTCAACAGGAACAGTTAGAGTTTTGCTAAAGCAGTACAACTGCGGTGTGAAGGGTGGGTTTTTGCCCTAATGTATATAAATATATACAGCGCTCTAAATAACAATCCTAAGAAATATATCTAAACTTAAGCTGCTGATTAAATATCAAAAAGATAATAATGTAAATGTAAAATGACAGCGCTATTCCCCCACTCCAAGCTAAAAGTGCAAAGTGCATACATATCTAAAAAAATGAATGCAAGGAATCTATATGCCACAATAAAATGTACCTGCAAAATGCAGAATAACAGCATTAAATCAAAGTGCTTATAACTCAATCTTAAACTGTGTATCAAAGTGCTTAAATGTTAACAAATAGATCAAAGTGCCTCCAAGCTTAATTTTTATAATACACAAAGTGCAAGGTGCATCAATAATGTATGAGTGCTCACTCCCAAAACAATATATATATATATATCTATATATATATATATATATATATATATATATAGATAAATATATATATCTATATATCCATCTATGTATCTATATATCCATGTGTGTGTGTGTGTGTGTATTACATTCCTGGTACATCAAGGTAAGTGTAACAGTGTGTTAAAGTTAAAGTTTGTGATAAACTGACAGAAAAGGAAAAAGAGTTTTTAAATACTAAAAAAAGGGTCTAAAAAGGAAGGAAGGAAGCAGAGACAACAAGTATACCAAAAATCAAGCACTTAATATATCCCAAACAGTTCAAATCAAATGTTTTAACGCCACTTAGCTTCCAGGCACTTTGTTCTCCAAGCCCTGTTGTTGTTTGTGATGATTAGACCACCATCTAAAGTGGCAACTTTATATCAACGTATACTCCATGGTAAATGACAATCCTGGATATACAAACGGCAACCGTAATCCATCACCTTGTGAACGAATAATTAGCTTTCCATCTGTAGTTTCCACCCTGTGTCACCACTCAAATGGAATTGCACTCACCCCTAGCATGTGACCTTCTATTATTAGAAAAGGTCATTGAGTGCAGTATATTGAAGAAGATTATCCAGGAAGGTAATCCACAGAGATCCGGCCAATTCATATAAAATGATGCAGAGATAGTGTAGTATGATGTTATTAAAATAATTAAAAAAGAAGCCAAAATACCCACATTACGCAGTGCTAAAACCTGCACCCAGGCTTAAAAAACACAGACTTGTATTGAAGCATTATGGCATGCTATCCAAGAAGCTCTGTGAGCACAACTGCAATCCTCCTGGTGTGTCCTACCTCACAGTGTGTAGCCCAACCCTACATGTTTTATCTACAAGTTGCCCTCAGTAGTGGCTGCCCTTCTCTAGTACTGTCAGATTGATCTGACAGTACTCTGTGTCTGTCCCCTTCTGCCATCTCCGCCGTCAACACTTTCAGGTTTCCAAGCATCCTCTTTGGCCATTGGGTGACCACTGATGATTTATTTCCTGCAGGTGCACACAGAAATGACATCATCCCCAGCGTCAGGGCCATTCATGACATCTTAGAGATGTTATCAAAGTGCATCTCTAAGATGTGTGTATGTAGAAAATGTATGTATGTAGAAAATAGAAAGAAACGCAAGGGGATGAGATGATTTTTTTTTTTTTTTTTATGGGGCAGAAGGAACGGCTTCTGACATAAATCCCTGCCTCCAAACATTTTTGTGAATTTACTTCCACTGAAAGGCAAGAGATGGTCAGCTCCATGGGAGTGGTGCACTTCTTTGCTTTCAAAGTTTTTTGTTTCGTACCATTTTCTAAATAGAAATAGTTTGTTGCATCAACATGTACAATACAAAAATTAAGGCATGTAAACAACTGAATCTAGACAGTACCACCCCCATCATCTTCACTGTGCAAGAACCTTAAGGCCGTTGGCTCAGTACACCATAATACTGAACTAACAGTCAACTGTGTTCTTGGGAAATAGAAAATAAATTGCATCATCCTTCAATAAAGCTCACAGTAATAGATCAACATTTTGACTTATGTCATATCTGTTTTTGCTAACGAGGTCATACATGTCATTGGAGAACAAGAAAAAAAAAACACAAAGAAGAGGAGGAGGAAGGGAATAAGAAGTGAAGAGTAGAAGGAAAAGAGTATAGGCTCTAGATCCCTGGATGCCATAAAAATTAGTTATCCCAAGCAGGTGGGTTGGTGTTTAAGGAGGACTTGAGATACCTGTATAGCTCAGCCAGGGTTCCCAAACTGCGCGTCTGTCCTGCAGGATACCGTGTAGCTGCTCATGAGCCATAATCCAATTGAGCTTAGACCTTACAGTGGAGAATGGGGCTGTCGAAGTGGTGCACTTCTTAAGGAACTCCTCAATAGGATATTGCTGAGCAAAACACTTGGTGGAAACAGTTTACCAGGATTAGGCCAGTCACTATACAAAACAGGTTGTAGTAGGCAGCAGCAAGGAGGACAAGGTCAATACCTTGCAAGCATCGGGTGGTGTGTTCACTTCACGAGCAGGAGAAGTATTAAGAGTTTGCACGCTGTACAATTTTGGCGATGCATGCAGAAGGCAGAATGGTGCAATGCAATCGAGGATGCATGCTACAAAATAAAAAAAAAAGGGGCCCGCATAACACATTAAAAAGTGCAAGGACATACCCAACATCCTTCAACCCTCTGGTGGGCATACTCACTAAGGAGTCTTCAGTGACAGGATTCCACCAGACGGTTGTATCACAGTCCTAGACTGTAAAGTGCTCTGGGACTAACTCAGTACACTTAATGTCTTGAAAGCGACCAAGAAAATCCCAGTGTCTGCAGGTCACATTACAGGCTGACCCCATCACTTCCTCACAGCAGGGTCTGGGTACATCCTTCAAGGCTATGCCAAGTGCCAAATAATCCAGAGAACTGCAAAAGTGAGCACTCTTAGCTGTGCAGTATCAAAGAAACTTACTTATAGAAAACCGTCTTGATAAAAATAAGTACAACATCTAGTGAAAAGGGTTTGCTTCTTTCAGAGGAAAGATGATGTCAATTCTTCTAGGAGACTAGTAAAAAACAGAGGGAGGTGTAATATCTGGCTGGCTAACAACTTTGTATGCTAGTGACTAATCTGTGAGCAATAGTTTTATTCAGTTGTCTCAGAATTACTTCTATACTATGTCCCTAAATGAGTGATTCCGAAATACCTCCTTTAAAGCTTTGGTGCCAGCTTTGCACTGTATTAGATCCTTAGCACTGTTATTATCTGAGTGCTGTCAGAGTATTTCCCCAAAATGTGGGCGTGTCTGAATTCATTTTAGAAGTCATATGATCATGTTGTCAATTTGCTGAAACAGGAAGTACTAAATAAAAGTTATCCGATGTTATGGTTCTCTGAACAAGATTCCCCATTTGTAGGTAAAAGTTAATTACTCATTTATATATAATATTGCATGTTTTATATTAATTTTTCCGAATGACAACCATTTATGAAAAATTATTGCTACCACTACAATAATAAAAAAAAATGGTGTATTTATAATGTTTTTTTTCCTACAAACTGAATATGCCTAAATACAATGTATTTATTATTTTATTGCATTAATATAGTCCTTGAACGGAGGATCCAGTGACCAGCGACCCTACATGGCAGAAAAAGCCATTTTGATGTACAGATCTATACATGTATTTAGGCTGTGCAAATGGTTCATTTTAAGCAAAGCTGGTGAAAGAATATAATATCATTATGTGAAAGGGCACTTTAGGCAAAAGAAATGGCTACAATAGGTTTATTTTTGTGTAGAAACATAGTTTAGTTCACATGCTGTTCACCTAATGTTCTCCTAAAAGTCTCTGTAATATTGTGGTTTTTATTGGGTGTATAAATGCTAAGTGAAGGTTGTTACTCTAGCTCTATGAAAGCATTTTTTTCAGGGTTTTATCACCTTTCTTTCTTATTTATAGTTAATAGAAAAAAACTGTCTGATCTCTAAGAGGCTCGATACCCAACCTAATAGATTTTACAGTTAAAAGATACAGTAGCATGAATATTTTAAAAAACTGTGCAGTATTAAAACAACTAATGAAACTTCAAGATTAGGAATAAACAAGTACATTTCTGTATCTTTTGAAAATGACAATTTTCACATTTCCTCGTGAGGGGCACATTTTTTATGTTGTACTCTGAGTCAGTTAAGATTATTTTTCTTTGTACTGAGTTGTTCGTCTAATGCAGGGAATGTACTTGCTGTACAGGAGAGCACAGTGCAGAGATGACATTATCAGGGGTAATGCTTTTCCTTCATTATTTAGTCACAGGTTGAGGTGTGTCCTGGACCACAAAGTAGAAGATTACAACACTGGCACTTTGGCCCTGTATATTTTGACAAAGGAAAGTTGGCCTTTTGTGCAGAGGAGCCCAGCACCAGAGAGTAGAGTATGTAAACATGTTTAACTAAGTAGAGTATGTTCATTCTCGCGCGCGTGTATACACGCCCAGTTACATCCAAGAAGCTCCCGGCAGGCCGTGTATACACAGCGGCTGGCCGGGAGGTAGTTAACTAAGGAGAGATAAGATCGCAAGGGTTAGTGTGAAGGTGGCCTCAGAGCAGGTAGAACAGTAAATCAATTAATATATTTATTGTAATTGTGTGCTTAGCTGAAGTTCAACTTTTAATATGGGCAAGCAGATCTGTCCAATGTATACAGAATAATGTGCCCCATGGTTCTTTATAATCAAGATTCATTAAGGGGCCATTTACATAATAAAATGATAGATCCTAATACTTTCAATAAAATATCAGCAACTTGCTCTTATACTAACAAAATAATATAAATTGAATTGTCCAATATATAAGTATACACACACACCCACATCACTTTGCCACATCAACCTTTTATAGGGTTATTGATCCAAAATGTCCATATGAATACCGGTCAACTGACCGACTTTAGCATAATCTCTGAGAAGACTTGTTGATAGAATCCATGTCCACCCTGGTAGCGCAAATCTCTGGGATATTATGATCCTTATGAAATAGAAGACTATTACAGATAGAAATCAATAGTTTGCAATAGTTTGTGCCTGGAAGTGCTCATCAGGTTTACTATTCATGCCACTGTTCTAAGGATTAGAACAAAGTCCTTCTAACACTTCAGACATCTGCTGCTTAATAGCTGTACAACCAAAAAAAGATCCTGTATCTGTGTTCCTTGGTAGCCTCTAGAAAGATCCCTTCAGGTTATATAATCCATATGATAGCAGAATTCTTAGCAGGTTTCAATGATCTCCAATCCATGACAGGAGGCATTGCACAAATATCCACCAGATACAGTATATATTGTCTCCAAATAGTACAGATTAATTCGGTATCTATAGCCACTTAAAACAAATCCAATTGTAACAACCCTTTTAAGCCAAGAATGTCTCTATGCAGTGTAAAAAATGCAAGTAATCATAGGGCACTGAACGTAATTATTTGCCTAGCAAATCTGTGTCCAAAGGGAGTATGTATAACGCTGTAACAGTAAGTCCTCACACAAAGGTAGCTGGATCTTGAAGGCAGAACATACGGGCAATCCCATCAGAAAGTTCTCTCAGCTGCATGGAGAGAGCAAGCAGCAGTAAATCAACGGTTTTCCAACTTAATGCGTTTCTGATGCATTTCACTGCAATGGCACCATCAGAGGGGTGTTCACACCACAATACCGATGTGATATGCTCTGCAGAATAATGCAGACAAGCAGCATTTTTAAAAGTGCACTGGATGGCACCGGAGGTCACCGCACTGCAGCGCCAGTGCAGCACATCTAGCTGCTGTGAGGAGACCTGAATGGAGTGTACACTTTATACACTTCGGATAAAGCAAAAAAAAACCCTCAATGTTCTTCAAAACTGTCAACTCTCCATTTAGTGTGCGGGAAGTGTGAATAGGTCTTCATAAGGATTCTCCAACGATAACACAAAACTGCATGAACACATTTAAGAGTACTGGATATTTGCAACACAGTTGTTTAGATTTGAAATTTGATCTGTTTATCTATGTTCAGTATTTATCAAATGCAATGAACACTGGATTACTTTGCCCACTAAACTGTATTCTGTATATACTGACAAATAAAATGGGTGTCACAGATACGGTTTTAATAACCTCAACGATATAATAAAAACACATAATGTCAATCTAGAGCATTTTATATTTTGGGTCAAGTCCAAATAAAAGTCTTTAACTCAGGTCTTACTACTCTATACAGAGACTTTAACTATACATAGAATTGTTTATCTTTTAACCACATTGTTGAAATAGATGTATCTATAATGAATTGTAATCTATTATTAAAGACATGTTGGATAAAAAGGCATGTATGTAAAACTAACATTACATGTACAGATATCAGAACACAATTTTTGTTTCTGCAATAGTGGTCCTTTAATGGACTGATTTCATGGCATATGGCCAGACTGGGTAAAGAACCATAACTTTTGGTAGTTGGACTTGCAGAAATTAATTTTCCAAAAATGTTGGGCTGTAGACCTAAACATTATGACTAAGCAGTTCACAGTTAAACCTAGACAGCATTAGTTTATGTGACTAGTAGGTATGTATACTTACATGTTATTCAACACACACCAGCCACAATGAGGATCCCCAGAACTCAAGCACTCCCTACATGTTGTATATTGCTCACACAACTCCACAGGAACTCTGGACACCTGAAACAGAATAGATGCTTAATGAAAAATCCCAACTTTTTTTAATACATCAGCTTCATTTTAATTAATATCATAAATTAAAAGTTATTATAAAAACTCTTGATAAAGGCAAAAACTTTATTTTCAATCTGGGCAGAGTAGGGAATATAAAAAGCATATTTTAACCCAAAAAAAACAAAAATGTGGTGGCTGCATTCTTTTTCTTTTAGGTTTTTTTCACCTGGTGATTGAGCCAGTAATGCACTTTCTGTTTTAACGTGGCCTCACTCTATGGAGGAGCACTGGAACCACCATTGGACAGCAGCATTGTCAAACTGTGGGGGTGAATAAAACTAACACATTTAGAGGGACTTGACTAAGAAATTAAAACTGAACTCCTGCTAATAGCTTTTAGGCAGTAACAGCAACTCTTTATTTTTTCTTTTGGCATAAGGGTTTTACTTAAATGAATAAAAACTGACTATTGTAAGTACCCATGTCAGTGTTAAATGGCTTGTCTCAATCTTCTATCTGTCCCTTTTGCTGGACAGCGTGGTCTGTCAAAAGTGAGTGAATAAAAACAGACTTACTGCCCGTATATCCAGGGGAAAATAATGTAAAAAAAGCCGAAAAAAAGAAAAAGTAATGCAGCCACCACATCTAAGAATTGGTAAGCTGCAATATATAATGTTTGCTTTTGGGTTGAGATATGCTTTAAAAGCCATGCAACCTTTGTTTTTGGTGACTCAACAAGACGTGAGAGGAAATCTCTCCAAAGAAAGAGGAAATGGTCATGAGATAAGTGTGCCTAATAGAAGATTTCCCTTTACCTTCGTATCACTTTCAGGTCTGGTGACAATGGACACCAGGAGAAAAATAGAGGGTAACACTCCCCAGTGTGGCACAGATAACAGTAAAAACATGATAGGGGTTTCAACACACCCACACTTTATCCATAACTGTAAAAAGTGTTTTCGACTTAGAATTTTTTTAATACAGCAACAAATAAATAGAAGAGAAATGAATAAATGTAAACATCAAATAAAACTATACTTTAGAATTTATACTGTAATAACTGCTTAAGGTATGTGCTCACTGAAAACACACTACACTTTACTTTTAAGACCTATGCATCATCCTAGATCAGTGGTAGACAACCTTGGCTCTCCAGCTATGCTGAAACTACAAGTCCCATCATCCTTCTGCCTCTGGGAGTCATGCCTGTGGCTTGCAAAGCCTTATGGGATTTTAAATTTCAGCACAGCTGGAGAGCCAAGGTTGCCTACCCCAGATCTAGATAGATTCATTATTCAAAGGAATATACATATAGATTGCTTTTCAAGTGGAAGTGAAGTGTTAAATTAAATAAACTGATAACAAGCAGGTTTTTATGACCTAAGAGACTGTAAATCTCTTCTGCCAAAAATGTCTCTACCTGTCTGTGAGCCATTATTTGTTCTGTACACCGAGCCCTGCATGCACAGCTCAGTGGACAGGCTTGGCAAGGTCCTGTGCCAAAATGAAGTACATTATGGCAAACACCTCCTCCAGTGGACTTTTTTTTGTCTTCATTTAACTTCCACTTTAAGGTCCAAAAGCCACAAGAAATAATTCTTATTATTCAAAATATACTAGTGACCATTTCATCTGAGAGCAAGCGCTAGTTGCTTTATGTTATTTATATTCTTAAAAACATTCGCCCAGAAGAGGAAATACCTTACAAACTTTCTATTTGGCGGTAGTGATGGGCCGAACACACCCGAGTCCGGATTGAATTCGAACCTTTGAACATGGAAAACGTTTGAATTCGAACTCAATGAAAGTATATGGGACCCAAACATGGAAAATCTATTGTCCCCTTTTTGAAGGCTTGTATGCAAGTTATTGGACATAGAAAGGGTATGGGGATTTGGGTACTGTCCTGGGGGACATGTATCAATGCAAAAAACACTTTGCATAAAAAATACAGTTTATAAAGGAGCTGTGATTTCAACATTCCCCTTAAACTGCCTGTAAAGTGGTTCATCTGTACAATGTATAGAAGCTGGTGCAGCAAAAAGTGACATTTATAAAGAAAAAAAATGGCATTTAGGTCTGGTAGGAATGTTAGGAGGCACGCCATTTTAAAAAAAAGGAGAAAAAAAAAAGCGAGCGTCTCCAACCCCCCCCCCCCCCCCACCTTTTACCAGCCCCA